>NC_057392.1:61625017-61685017 GCF_019320065.1 Cervus canadensis | reverse complement strand
TTTTCTCTCATTTCATTTTTAATGCTTGGTCTAATCCAATGCTTTTGATCATATCATCATTCTTCTAAAAAACACGTGCTGTAATGCCACTAGGTGCCTTATAAAAGGAATATTTTAATTCATGATATTTAACTTTAAATCTAATTATTAAACATATCAAGTATTTAACAGAATGGCTATAGGGAAGTCAATTTAATTACAGTTTATAGTCCGTATTAACCTTCATTTACATTTATATGTATGATCAATTTTTAAGTTATGCTTTAAATTATGTATGAGCAAAGTTTGGTCACATAAATAACAATACAGAATTAAAATTATGCACATGGAAAATAAGAATCTTAGCTTATTAAAAACATCAATCATATTTTGTCATTTGTTTACTGACATCCTATAACTAAAAAATATTTTATTGGGAGAAAATGAAAGCCCTTAAAATGCATATTTTCCAGGTGAGTAATATAGAAATACTGAGGACTTATGTATTATTTTCTGTTGATTCAGATAACACTCTTGATATGAAAATATGTAGAGCAAATTTTGACTAAACACCAGCTGAATCTGTTAACAGCCAACTTTTCACTATTCAGAACCACTTAAAATCTTTATTGCACAGTTTTTACTACAGAAAGTATTGTATTGCATCTGTTTTTTTGATCACTACCACCTGCCCTTTTCATTAAAACTTTAAGTGATAGTATTAAAATCTTCAAATCTGTTTTCCAAATAACTGCACTAGTATTTTTCACATCAATTACATTCACTGAACCAACAAATAATTTAAAGCCTATTTAAGATTATGAAAGCATATGTTTTCCACATTGGCTTTATTTACTTATTTATTTTTTTGTGTTTCTTGTGTGAACTCTGGAAGTAGGTAGCTGGAAGGGATATATTACTTTTACGTTAATGCCAACTAGCCTTGGAGAGTAGCATGAACCCTGCTCTAGCAAGTCACCATTTTGAAGATGGGCCAGATGTTTGGCTGTGTTATGGTGGGCAGGAAAGTCTCAAAATAACATGCTACAGTATGACTCACTAGCATATGTGTATGTGTGTGTCCCCAAGCAATGTTTTCGGTCAATTGGTGCTTAAAAATACTGACAATATTTTACCTCAGCTTGAATCTTGTGGTTATCAACTGTGTATTTTCAAGAGAGACACAAAAAGGCAAGTGACTAAAAACATACGTAACTAATGGAGGACTGTAGTCCTTAAGGACTAGAAGTAGTTAACTAGGAGCCCAAATTGAGAATATTGCTGCATTAACTTAAAAAGAACCC
Organism: Cervus canadensis; assembly: GCF_019320065.1. Lineage (NCBI taxonomy): Eukaryota > Metazoa > Chordata > Mammalia > Artiodactyla > Cervidae > Cervus > Cervus canadensis. The sequence goes on along the minus strand of NC_057392.1, from coordinate 61,683,734 downwards.
CAGGAAGTAACTAATATATATTTTAAAAATATATATTTGTTGAACTAGTTGGTGCAGTTAGATCATGGAAAGGAAAACATTGGACTTTTTGTTCCCATTGTTATGATCTTTCCTATAATGATGAGCTGCTGTGCTTTTCTATTACTCAAAGATACTGAAAAAGACATTATCCTCATTTCCCTATTTAGAGTGCTAAAAAGACATCAGGGTCACAGACACGTGTAGATGGTAAAGTGTTTTAAAGATAGAGTGATGGATTCACTTTTATATTTTCCCAAGCTTCTACTTTAAAGCTGTGATTTTACCATATTAGGAGACATCTCTATTTTTCATGTGTTTGATTGACATTTTCACTTTGTGTCTTTACTTTTTGGAGGAAGGTTGTTTCCAGAGTGGAGTTCTGGCTTTCACAAAGTCATTTTGAGATCCTCTCTCCCCCATGGGAAGGTGAACAGGAAGGATCTGGAGGAAGCAGGTTAAATTTGGGGTTCAAATACTTGTTTTAGAAAATAGGGAAAATGAAGGAAGTAGATATGGAGTGAAAATGTAGAGCATCTTTTCTAAGAGATGCCTGTGATTCTGCAAGAGGAGAGATCCTCTACTTTTCCCCTTCTAAGAATGGTGGTGTGGACCTTCAATGTAAGGAAGTATCAAGCGTATCTTACTCAGAAAATCCACTACTTTAAAAAATGTTTTAAATTTAATATTCAAATAGATTCTATAATCTTGTTCTTCAAAATTCAAAACATATGAAAGATGATACAAAAAAAAAAGGAAGATTATACAGTGAAAACCCTTTGTCTTCCTTGGACCTCCCATCACTGAATTCCTCGTTCAAGAAGCACAAGTCTGATTAATTTCTTTTGTTATCTTTCCAGAGATATTTTATATTTTTCCAAGCAAATTTATATACTTTTTATTCTCTTTTACATAAATGATAGCATAACATACTTACTGTTCTGCATCTTGCTTTTTCACTTAATACAAGTTGGAGCCCTTTCTTTGTTCATACAAAAAAGGGGTCCCTATTCTATTTTTATGGTTGCATGGTATTTCATTGTGAGAATGTACTATAAATTATTTAATCAGTTGAGTATTGATAAATGTTTAGGTTGCTTTCAAACTTTTGTTCTTATATAAATATAAGAAGCCTTGTGTATTGCTGGTGGGAATGTGAGATAGTGTGGCCTCTGTGGGAAACAGTTTAGTGCTTCCTCAAAAAATTGAACACAGAATTGCCATGTTTGTGCTAAGTTGCTTCAGTCCTGTCTGACTCTGTGTGACCCTGTGGACTGTAGCCTGCCAGACTCCTCTGTCCATGGGATTCTCTAGGCAAGAATACTGGAGTGGGTTGCCATTCCCTGTTCCAGGGGATCTTCCCCACCCAGGGATTGAACCCATGTCTTTTATGTCTCCTGCTTTGGCAGACGGGTTCTAGTGCCGCCTGGGAAGCCCCAGGTGAGCTAACTAAGTAAGGCAAATTCATAGAACAGGAAGTAGAGTAATAGTTACCAGGGGCAAAGAGGTGGGGATGTGAGATTTAAAAAAACTTCTGGAAATAGATAGTGAGGTGGTTATACAACAATATGATTGTACTTTAAATTTTTAAAAATTTAAGTTTAAATTGAATTATAATTGACATATAATATTATAGTAATTTAAGGTGTATGACATAATGATTCAATATTTTTGTACATTAAAAATGATCACCACAGAAAGTCTGGTTACCATCTGTCACCATACAGAATTATTACAATACTATTGATTGTATTCTCTATGCCAAACTTTATATTCTTATGATATTTATTTTATAGCTGGAAGTTTGTACATCTTAATTCCGTTCACCTATTTTGCCTTTTCTTCTCTCCTCCCATCCCTCTGGCAATCACCAATTTGTTCTCTGTATCTACCAGTCTGTTTCTATTTTTTGTTTGTTTTGTTTCAGATTCCACCTATAAGTGAGATTATATGGTATTTGCCTTTCTCTGACTTATTTTACTTAAGGTAATGCCCTCTAGATCCATCCATGTTGTTGCAAATGCAAATATTTCATTCCTTTTAGTAGCTGAATAATATCCCATTGTATGTATGTATGTATGTATGTATACATACATATATATTCTTTATCCATTCATCTCTTGATAGACACTTAGGTTACTTCCATATCTTGGCTATTGTAATTAGTGCTGCAGTAAACATAGGTGTACATATATCTTTTCAAATTGTTGCTGTTGTTCAGTTGCTCAGTTGTGTCTGACTCTTTCTGACCCCAGGGACTACAGCATGCCAGGCTTCCCTGTCCTTCACCATCTCCTGGAGCTTGCTCAAACTCGTGTCTATTGAGTCAGTGATGCCATCCAACCATCTCGTCCTCTGTCGTCCCCTTCTCCTCCTGCCTTCAATCTTTCCCAGTGTCAGGGTCTTTTCAAATTACTGTTTTCATTTTCTTCAGATAAATATCAAAATAGAATTGCTGGATTGTATGGTAGTTAGAAGGGCTCCCAGGTGGCTCACCGGTAGAGTCCACATGCAATGCAGGAGACACAGGTTCGATCTGCTGGGTTGGAAATATCCCCTGGAGGAGGAAATAGCAACCCACTCCAGCACACTTGCCAGAAAAATCCCATGGACAGAGGAGCCTGGCAGTCCAGGGGGCTGCAAAGAGTTGGACATGACTGAGTATGCACATGCACACATATGCACAGTAGTTAGTGTTTTGAAAAACCTCCATAGTGTTTTCCATAATGGCTGCACCAATTTATATTCTCACCAACAACTGTGCTCAAGGGTTCCCTTTTCTCCACATCATTTCCAACACTTGCTATTTCTTGTCTTTTTAATAATAGCTATTATGACAGGTGTGAGATGACATATCATTGTGGTTTTGATTTTTATTTCCCTGATGATTACTGAAGTTGAACTTCTTTTCATGTGCCTGTTAGCAATCAGTATATCTTCTTTGGAAAAATGTCTACTCAATTTCTCTACCCATTTTTAAAAAATGGATTCAGGGTCTTTTGTGGTTCCACACAAATTTTAGAATTATTTCTTCTCGTTCTGTGAAAAATGGTGTTGTTATTTTGATAGAGATTGCATTGAATCTATAGATTGCTTTGAGTAGTGTGGAATTTTAACAATATCGATTGTTTCAATCCATGAATATGATACATTTTTCTATTTATTTGTGTCACCTTCAATTTTTTTTCTCAATATCTTATAGTTTTCAGAGAGCAAGTCTTTCCCTTCTTTGGTTGAATTTAATCCCAGGCATTTATTATTTTTGATATAATTTTAAATGTGATGCTTTCTTAATGTTTATTTTGATAATTTGCTATTAGCATATAGAAATGCCAGATTTTTTTTAATATTGGAGGATACTTGCTTTACAGTGTTGTATTAGTTTCTGCTGTACAACAGTGTGAATTAGCTATAAGTGTACATATATCCCTTCCTTCTTGAGCCAACTTTTCATCCCCCCCACCCCAGGTCATCACGGAACATTGAGCTGAGCTCCCTGCGTTATGTAGCTGTTTCCCACTAGGAATCTATTTTACACATAAGTCTAAGTAGCTAAGTCATGTCCGATTCTTGTGACCCCATGGACGGTAGCTCACCAGGCTCCTCTGTCCATAGGATTCTCCAGGCAAGAATATTGAAGTGGGTTGCCATTTCCTTCTCCAGGGGATCTTCCCCATCCTAGGATTGAACCCGGGTCCCCTGCATTTCAGGCCAATTCTTCACCCAGCTGAGCTATGAGGGAAGCCCTATTTTACATGGTAGTATACCACTTCATGGGAAATAGATGGAAATAGATGATCCCTGGAAACAGTGGCTAACTTTATTTTTCTGGGCTCCAGAATCACTGCAGATGGTGATTACAGCCATAAAGTTAAAAGACGCTTACTTCTTGGAAGGAAAGTTATGACCAACCTAGACAGCATATTAAAAGGCAGAGACATTACGTTGCCAACAAAGGTCCATCTGGTCAAGGCAATGGTTTTTCCAGTGGTCATGTATGGATGTGAGAGTTGGACTGTGAAGAAAACTGAGCGCCGAAAAATTGATGCTTTTGAACTGTGGTGTTGGGGACGGCTCTTGAGAGTCCCTTGGACTGCAAGGAGATCCATCCAGTCCATCCTAAAGGAGATCAGTCCTGGGTGTTTGTCCTCCAATACTTTGGCCACCTCATGCGAAGTGTTAACTCATTTGAAAAGACCCTGATGCTGGGAGGGATTGGGGGCAGGAGGAGAAGGGGACGACAGAGGATGAGATGGCTGGATGGCATCACCGACGTGATGGACATGAGTTTGAGTAGACTCTGGGAGTTGGTGATGGACAGGGAGGCCTGGCGTGTTGTGATTCATGGGGTCACAAAGAGTTGGACAGAACTGAGCGACTGAACTGAACTGAAATGATACCATGGTAGTATACCAAGGTGTATACCCTTATGTCAATGCTACTCTCTCAATTCATCCCACCCTCTTTCCCCCCCGCTGTGTCCACACATCTACTCTCTCCCTCTGCCTCTTTGTTCCTGCACTGCAAATCAGTCATCAATACTTTTTTCAGCCATGCTGTGCAGCATGCAGGATCTTAGTTCCCTGACCAGGGATTGAACCCGCTACCCCGGCAATGGAATCACAACGTCCTAACCTCTGGACCACCAGGGAATTTCCTAGCAGCTTTTAAAGTAAGTAGATGTATACAGTCCAATGGGGCTGCAATAGTGATCCCTGGAAACTGGTGTAATCAAAGGCAACTTGCAGATAGCTGTGATGGAACGGCTGATCTCCAGGGCTCTGTTTGAGCAAGTTTGAGCAAGTCTTTGGTGCGATTTAGAGCGGGGCTTCGCACACTTGTCCACTGAAGTCTCCCTCCAGCCGTAGGCAGCAACACATATGCACATGCAATCTGGTGAGAAAGCACAGAATGATCAAGGAATGCCATACTTTGAAGTCTTCAGGTTTTATCTTAAAATTAAGTGGTTATTTTAATCATCTAATAGCAATTTGATCATTTATTTATGCTTATTTAAAGTGACAAGGTTTTTTTAGTATTTACTGTCAAATGAAGGTGTGTTATTGTCTGCAACTACGAGGTATCTCTGGCACACCACCTTAACGGACTTCACTTGGAGGAGGACTGGCTAAATAAAACTGATGTGGTTTAGAATATTTGAAGGCCACTTAAAACAGTATTGTCATACCAGGTCAGGGGCAAGAGGGTTCAGAAGGCAGTCTTTGCCAGCCTTCAGTCTAGGACTGACCACACTTTCTAGTGGCTGCCTTCAGTCATAGCCACATGAGGTCCCTGTGTGTGGAGAGGGATGGGAGCTCTCCTACAAGCCATGTGGACAAATACAAGGCCACTAAGGTCACCAGTGGTGTCTCCCTGCCCTGGGGTTCTAAGTTAATGGGACTTGAGCCCCAGTTCACGGATGTCCCCCTTATCTCTTTACATTTCTATGGACTTATTTTCTTTAGGCTTCCTCTGGTTTGGCGTTTGGAATCTGTGAATGGTTTCTGTTTTATTTTCATCCACTTGGATGCAAAATTTAATGCCTCCACTAGTTTACTACCCCAAATCTACTCACACCAAGCATTTGCTGAGTTTATAACTTGATTGAATATTTCAGCCTCCCAACAATTTCACTAGCCCCACCACTTCCCTCCCTTCCTTGACTTTCTTTTCTTCCACTCCTTCCCTCTTAAAAGCAAACAGATTTCTCTCTCTCTAGTTTCTGCCCTGTAGTTTCACCCTCTCCTCTGAATCCTTGGCCTCAGGTGATATTCCTGCTCTGCAGCGCTCACCTACTGCAAGCGGGGCTACTAAAGCATTTTCCAACAAAGGCAGTTCTCTCACCAAGAGAAATTCTCATACCAGCTGCCAAGAGAATAAAATGTTCTTCGTCTAACCCCCCTAATAATAAAGTAACAAAGGTCAAGAGTGATTTATTTTCTTTTTAAAAAATAAATTAGAACAGATTCAAGGTTATCTCAGTAATAATAGCACTGTCTCTCTCCCTTGCATTCCATTATGCTGTCTTGAATGGGAGAGAAAGGCATGAAGTTATACAACTTGCTCAAAAGGAATGGAGTGTAGGGTGCTATCTGTGTATTGTAGGGGACAAAAGAGCTTCTCCACTTCACCTGATGCCTGAAGAGTCATTATCTAGCATCTGCTTCTACATCCCCAAAGTTGGGTTTGCAACTTCCTAGAGCAGCATATAGTCCTTTGGGCAATATTGACAATTATTTTTTGTGTTGAACTGATGTGAGCCTTCTGGAGCTTCCATTTTTGTGTTCTAACCCTGTTTGCATGAACTTGGACCTGACTACTTTAATTTGAGTTATATTAACCCAGTGTTGTATATTCTCTATCCTAAAACATATATGTGAGAAACCACTTCTTGTCTTGGTGGAATAAAACCACCATTGTCTTGGTGGAATAAAATTTTACTTCCTTAGCATAGCAGTCAATGTCCTTGGTAAGCTTATTCATACATCCCTTTTCATCTTAACCCTCTGTTTTCCCCTTGTCTTGTGTCTCCTGATGTTTGAGTTTCTGTAATTCTCTAGGTAGATATGTCACTTTATTTGGTTTAGTTCTGCTTTCCCACCATTATAAAAAACTTCCCAAACTGCTCCATCTCCACTTGTCAGCACCTTATTTATTTTCCCATGATATTTTCACCATGAAGCCTTCTTTGATTTCTCCTATGAAACAAGTTTTGCTTACTTTAGACATGTGCTGCCACACAGTGTAGCCACTAGCCACCTGTGATCCTTGAGCACTTGAAAAGTAGTTTGTCCACATTTTTTGAGATATGTGGCTGGTTCACATTGAGATGTGCTGTTAAATATAAACGAAACACTAGATTCAGAGACTTCTTCATACAAAGAACAGGATATGAATATTTCATTAGTAATTTTTTACATTGATTCTGTGTTAAAATAAGATTTTGGCTATATTGATTTATATAAAACCTTATTAAGTTAATTTCACCTTCTAAAGTGGCTACTATAAAATTTTAAATTAAGTATGTGGCTCACATTATAATTCTACTGGACAATCCTGCTTTAGATCACTGTATGTGATTCAATGCTGAACACCTTGCATCATCACTCTGAGTGCATTTTAGTCCCTGCTGCTAGAGTTTAGGTTCCCTGAACTCAGGAACCTGTAACCTCCTATTCCTTACTGCTCCACTTTCATTCAGTCGGTGTGCAACATATGCTAATGAAATACAATAGAAAATATTTTCTCAAAAGAGGTAAGGAACTCAAATGCTTAAGAAAACAGGCAGGTAGCATAATTATATGAAATGTGCTGGGTATAACAAGGATCTTGGCATCAGGGACACAGTAGGCCTAGAAATTGGCAACAGGGACTATGGTCAAGTGGAGACTGGCTGCTCTGTAAAGGAGACAACCACTTCTCCCTATCAGCTGAATTATGACCATGTAGGAATGCAGGCCCAGGGTTGCCAAAGTTTCCAGTTTTTCAAGAGAAACTGGATGTCTGGACTATCTGGACTTTTCCACAAATTTAAATGGTTTTTGTATGTTGGCTTAATTCTTATAAGCTTTGAGCCAACCAAAATAAGTTAGTGGCCTGAATAAAGTCTGAAAATTACCAGTTTGTGCTTCTGGTTTAGAGGGTAAAATGAAATTTACCTGTAGTACCATAGTAGTAGAAGAGTAAAACAAGATTCGTTATTGTGGCTGTGATCAAGAAGGGACTAGAATTTGGACCCTTAAATTTGCAGAAAACTATTGGTAGATGGATTTCCTAACATTCCCAAATAAGTTAAACAATTATACCTCTATGTAGAATTTCTCAACACTTAGGCCCATGAGGAAAGAAAGGGGGAGCTGTAAGTTTATTGACAGGAGAGTAAAACTGTCAACTTAGTGCTAAGGGGAATAACATGTCTCTCATTCTTAAGTCTGCACTTGTTAGGGCTCAGGAAACGGTCGAAGAAACTAACACTTTTTGAATTTTCAGAGCTCTTGTGACCTGCGTGTTTACAGAGGAAATCTTGTGGCTGAATATTTAGCATACATGAAGTGACAAGGCTAGAAGGGGCTGAATGCTAGTCAGAGTAATGTTATTTTTAAATGACAGGGTGCTGCGTCTAAGGCAGATTAACATTAGTCTTGCTTTGGTTTTCATATCTTTGAAATCCAAAATCAATAGACCAAGTAATGCAAAAGAACTCTGGCTTAGACATGTATTGCCTATTGAATTATTAGTGATCTTTTGGGGTCATTTTATAAATCTCAGTAACTTGCAGTGATAATAATATCAGAATTAGCTTGTCAAAGGGTCATTATCCTATTGAGCAGGAAAATAAGTGAGAATTCGTATAACTGCATTTCAATTTCAATTTTGTTATTTTGCATGTAAGCTGAGCACCTGAAATCAAAGATTCTATTTAGAGTGCTGTCTTTGAAAGTCATTCATCATGTATAAATGAATATATGAGAGTTTAAGAAAATTTCCTAAGCAAATGGAAAGAAGGAATATGTTGCGAGATAGGACATCAATGAATCAAAATAATAATGTTTCTTTACTTGGGCAACTTATGTGTGTATTAAAGGCGAAGAACAGTTGGTCTAGAAATCTGAAATCTATTTATGTTGTTAGTCAAGTAAGTATCAATGACTTGTAAATTCATTCTGACTTGTGGTTTGCCTTTGAGTAAGTCCTCAGATCTTTCTTGTTTCTCAGTTTCCCCATTTTTAAAGTAGTTATAATAATCCCACTTATTTCTTTAAAAAAACTTTCTTTAAAGATTTGTTTAGTTTTGTCTGTGTGGGAGCTTCATTGCTGCATGGGCTTTTGCTAGCTTCAGAGATCAGGGGCTACTCAGTTTGTGGTGTGTGGGCTTCTCATTGCAGTGGCCTCTCTTGTTGTGGAGCCCAGGCACTCAGCACATGGGCTTCAGTAGTTGTAGCTTATGTGCTCAGTAGTTGTGACCCACGGGCTTGGTTGCTCTGTGGCATGTGGGATCTTCCTGGACCAGGGATTGAACCAGTGTTCCCTGCATTGCAAGATGAATTCTTAACCACTGGACCACCAGGGAAGCCCTAACACCATTTATTTTTTAAGCATAATCATATACTAGTGTAAAAGATGTGCTACTCCTGGGAAAGTGTCCTGAGATCTGGACAGATAGATGTGGTTGTTAATTAATATAGCAAAAATATGTTATAAGAGCAGCATGCATTGCTTTACAGCATTTTACTGTTTACAGAATCAATAAGCAGCTGTTATATTATTATATAGCTCCACACGCTTATTAGGAAGAGTAGACTACATCATATGTCAAATACATATTTACATAAATGATATAATAATAACATTAAAAGAAATTGTCTAATGGGAAAAAAACAACCAGAATTCCAGATAACAAAAAACTGTCATATTTCATGTACCTTTCCCTATTCTGTGTGCATTTGACTATTCCATGTAATTGTAGTTATAATATAGATAAAATGTAGTATGATCTTTGTGACAACATACTCTATTTCCCCATATTTCTGAATAATATCCAGCACTACTATTTTATATGACTGTGTAACTATCCATTAAATATAGGCATCATAATTAAACATTTTTCCATTGCTGGCGTATGTGTTAGTCACTTAGTCATTTCTGACTCTTTGCAAGTCCTTGGACTGTAGCCCATTAGGCTCCTCTGTCCTTGGGATTTTCCAGGCAAGAACATTGGAGTGGGTTGCCATTCCCTTCTCCAGGAGATCTTCCTGATCTAGGGGTTGAATCCAGGTCTCCAGCATTGCAGGCAGTTTCTTTACCATCTGAGCCACCAGTTCAGTTCAGTTCAGTTCAGCCGCTCAGTCGTGTCCGACTCTTTGCAACCCCATGAAGCGCAGCACGCCAGGCCTCCCTGTCCATCACCAACTCCCGGAATTTACCCAAACTCATGTCCATTGAGTTGGTGATGCCATCTAACCATCTCATCCTCTGTCATCCCCTTCTCCTCCTGCCTTCAATCTTTCCCAACATCAGGGTCTTTTCAAATGAGTCAGCTCTTCACATCAGGTGGCCAAAATATTAGAGTTTCAGCTTCAACATCAGTCCTTCCAATGAACACCCAGCATGGATTTCCTTTAGGATGGACTGGTTGGATCTCCTTGAAGTCCAAGGGACTCTGAAGAGTCTTCTCCAACACCACAGTTCAAAAGCATTAATTCTTCGGTGCTCAGCTTTCTTTTATAGTCCAACTCTCACATCCATACATGACTACTGGAAAAACCATAGCCTTGACTAGATGGACCTTTGTTCACAAAGTAATGTCTCTGCTTTTCAATATGCTGTCTAGGTTGGTCATAACTTTCCTTCTAAGGAGTAAGCGTCTTTTAATTTCCTGGCTGCAATCACCATCTGCAGTGATTTTGGAGCCCAGAAAAATAAAGTCTGACACTGTTTCCACTGTTTCCCCATCTATTTGCCATGAAGTGATGGGACCAGGTGCCATGATCTTAGTTTTTTGAATGTTGAGCTTTAAGCCAACTTTTTCACTTTCCTCTTTCACTTTTATCAAGAGGCTCTTTAGTTCTTCACTTTCTGCCATAAGGGTGGTGTCATCTGCATATCTGAGGTTATTGATATTTCTCCCAGCAATCTTGTTTCCAGCTCTTGTGCTTCATCCAGCCCAGCGTTTCTCATGATGTACCCTGCATATAGGTTAAATAATCAGGGTGACAATATACAGCCTTGACATACTCCTTTTCCTATTTGGAACCAGTCTGTTGTTCCATGTCCAGTGGGAAGCCCCCTATTACTGGTAGATCTGGCTTAATTAACTTTCTAAAGCAGATATTTCAGAAAGGAATAGTGAAAAGTTAAAAATGTTCCAGTTTAACTGGTGGGAAATAGGTTGATGATGAGGAAATGCTGTGAGATGTCTGTTACCTCTCTAAGTCTAGGATCTCCTGAACAACCCAGTAGTCTTGTACATTAGAATGTAACGGAGGACACTGGTGAAGATGCCGATTTGGAAGACTTTCACACCTAGATGGTCATTCAAAATGTGGGGCTCTGATGATTTGAGCCAGGCTTAGTGTAACTAAGGACAGGACTCTAAAGTACAGTCACATTTAGAGGACATACAGAGGGAACAAAAGGCAAAGGAGGCTAAGAAGGAATAAAATAGCAGCATCAGAAGCCAAGAGAAATTAAGGCCTGCAGCACTGTTATGACTTACACAGAGGTGGAGCTGACTCTGGATCTGGGACTATTGGTTTCTACCCCATGCCTGGTTCCATCACTCCATGGATAGGCATAATTTTTCCTTTAACACTTTGTGCTTTGTGCGTAGGTCCAGTCAAGGACAGGATGCCTCCATGTACCTAGATCTGTTTTGATTGCTTTAAGTTGTGTTGAACTAACTAATCTGAACTCATTAAATCTAAGAACAGAATAGCTTGTTTTAAAAAGCATTGCATTGTGTATTTCCACTGCTGTCTTATGGCAATGTTTTCCAAAGGCTGGTTCAAGGACACCAGAGGATATATTTTAGAACATTTGAGAAGACCTCAAGAATTTGTGCTTTTAGTAGGTTCCCAGGTGATTCTGATGCATGTTCAAGTTTGGAGAACCTTGAGTTTTTAGCCAGAAAACATAAAAGCTTCACAGAGATTTTAGACTGGGACATCTAGAGATTTGCCATACTAGGGGTAAATAGATATGAGGTATAGTCCCAAATTTCACGACAACTTACTGTCATAAAGAATCAGTCCAGAGCACATATATCTCTTGAACTTTTCCACTATTCAGAATATTAGGATTCAGAGTAAATTAAAATGACGATAACGTAAATGAATAATTGAATGCAATCATAATCTACAGAGAGAATGAGATCCTTAGTGGGTATTTGTGAAAAGGGATATACTTCAAAGATAATCTCAGTCAGTGGGAAAGGGAGTGTGGTGTTGGAGGATGCTTTCTCCACGCTCCCTCACTTGTGCACGGCTTTGTTTCTTGGCCTTCTCCATGGGAACCATGTGTTACAGTAATAGAAAGTACCTTAGACTTGGCAGGAGATGCTTTGATTTGGAGTCCTTCTCTGTCCCTTGCCAGCCAAGCAATCTTCAGAGAGTTTCTTAACTTTTCTGAGCCTGGGATTCTTATCTACTAAACATGATAAAATCAGCACTGAGAAATATTTGATAATATAAACATGCAATAGTATTATTTATAATTAACTCTGAAAGGGGGCTTCCCTGGTGGCTCAGATGGTAAAGAATCTGCCTACAATGCAGAAGACCCAGTTTGATCCCTGGGCCGGGAAGATCCTCTGGAGAGGGAAATGGCAACTCACTATAGTATTCTTGCCTGGAGAATTCCATGGACAGAGGAGCCTGGTGGGCTAAACTCTATGGTGTCACAAAGAGACGGACATGACTGATCAACTAAACCACCACCACCACCACCAACTCTGAAAGGAGAAATTTCTAGTGTGCTTGCTTTTTATGAATATTTGTGACATATCAACATTTAAACTGTTTTAAAATTGATTGATTTTAAATATTCTTATAATGTTTGGGTGTGCTGTATATTTAACTGGGTGTCTTTCAGCAGTGTTTCCTAAAAGCTGTTTTGAGATCACCAGTGGTTCTGGCTTGGTAGATCTGGACTGGGACTTTTTAATCTATGCTTTTTCTTAATGAATAAAAAATTTCACACTCTTCTTTAATGTTATATGAAATTTACAGATAAATTTAAATTCATGACTGATATTAACAATTAGTTCTTAATGTATGGGCTTCCCTGATAGCTCAGTTGGTAAAGAATCTGCCTGCAATGCAGGTGACCCCTGTTCAGTTCCTGGGTCGGGAAGATCCCCTGGAGAAGGGATAGACTACCCACTCCATTATTCTTGGGCTTACCTTGTGGCTCAGCTGGTAAAGAATCTGTCTGCAATGCAGGAGACCGGGGTTCAATTCCTGGGTTGGGAAGATCCCCTGGAGAAGGGAAAAGCTACCCATCCCAGTTTTCTGGTCTGGAGAATTCTATCGACTGTATAGTCCATGGGTCACAGAGAGTCGGACATGACAGAGTGACTTTCACTTTCACTTTGGAATATCCATTAAAATTTGTATCTCTCGTTATTTGTTTCTCTGAAAATTGCTGGACTTTAAATTTGCTTTTGTTTTGTTCTGCAAAAGAATAATTGCCTTTTAAAGTCTTTAATGCCTTTTCATTCTGTTAATGGTTTCTTTCACTCTGCAAAGGACATTTAGTTTGTTGTAGAAAAGGCAACCTATAGAATGGAAGAAATTATTTGCAAATGATATATCTGATAAGGGATTAATAACCAAAATATATAAAGAACTCTTAAATTCAGTATCAAACAACAAACAATCTGATTTAAAAGTGGGCAGAGAACCGGAATAGACATTTTTCCAAAGAAGACATACAGGTGGTCAATAGGCCCATCAAAAGATGTTCAAAATCACTAACCATCAGGGAAATGCAAATCAAAATCATAATGAGATATCACCTTACACCTATCAGAATGGCTACCAGCAAAAGGACAAGAAATAATGTGCTGATTAGAATGTAGAAAAGAAGGAACCTGAATACACTGTTGGTAATGCAAATTGGTACAACTATGGAAAACAGCATGAAATTTTCTCAAAAAATTAAAAACAGTGCTACCATACAACCTAGCATTTCTGGCCATTTATCTGAAGAAAATGAAAACACTAATTCAAAAAGATAGACACTCTCCAATGTTTATTGCAGCTCTATTTGTTATAATGAACATATGGAAGCAACCTAAGTACACATTGTAGACGAGTGGATAAAGAAGATGTCACATATATATATATGTGTGTGTATGTGTGTGTGTGTGTATGTGTGTTTGCTTAGTTGTGTCCAACTCTTTGCGATCTCATGAGCTGTAGCCCTCCAGGCTCCTCTGTCCATGGATTCTCCAGGCAAGAATACTTGAGTGGGCAGCATTCCCTTTTCTAGGGGATCTTCCCTACCAAGGGATCAAACCCCGGTCTCCTGCATTGCAGGCAGATTTTTACCATCTGAGCCATCAGGGAAGCCTATATATATATATATATATGCATATATATATGAAATGGAATATTACTAAACCATAAAAAGAATGAAACCTTGCCATTTGTGATGGCTTGAGTAGACTTAGAGAGTTTCATGCTAAATGAAAGAAGTCAGACAAAGACAAATGCCATGTGATTTCACTTATTTATAGATCTCAAAACAAATTAAAAACAAAACAAAACAGACTCAGATATCGAGAACAATCTGGTGGTTGCTAGAGGGGTAATGGTTGAAATGGGGGGAGGGAAATTAAGAAGTACAAAATTCTACTTGTAAAATAAATAAGTCACAGGGATATAATGTGCACCATAGGGGATATAGTCAATAATGTTGTAATAACTTTGTATGGTGACAGATAGTAACTAGACTTGTCATGGTGGTAATTTCAGAATGCATAAAATATTTAACTACTCTATGATATACCTGAAACTAATATAATATTTTAAGTCAAGTATACTTCAATGAAATGTAAAGTTTAATCAATTATTTCCTTTCATTCATATTTATTCTTTTTAGCTAAGCTAAAAATATGACCTTTCAATTGTCAATATAAATATCTATCTTTATTTCTTTTGTTCTTAAAAGATATGATTTTGTTTTTATTATTAAAGCTTGTGTGCTTTTAAAATCTTTCCTTCAGTCTTATTAATATTATTCCTTTCATTTTACATGGCCTTTTATAAACAACAGGTGTTTCTTTATGGTGAGATTTGACATAATTAAAATTGAGTGAAAGGAAGGGAAGGAACCTGCTCTGTAGGTTAGTGCTCTCAGGAAGCTCTTCAGCAAGCTTGGTAATTACCCTCCTTCTATTTGCTAAATGAATGGATCTTTATTTAGAGACTCCACTAGTTGGGAAGAGTAATATTGAAAGACTTTGCTTTAAACAATATCTTAGAGCTAAAAAGACCAATTTGAGTAACTTGTCTTTCCCCACTGACTTAGAATTTAAAGTCATGACTACTGCCATTCTTTCTTGTCAGTCATCTCCTAAGGGCTCTCGGTGTAAGACGTGTGTGTGCGCTCAGTCACTCAGTTGTGTCTGACTCTTTACAACTCTTTGGGTTGTAGCCTGGCAGGCTCCTCTGTTCAAGGGATTTTTCAGGCTAGAATACTGGAGCAGGGTGCCATTTCCTCCTTCAAGGGATCTTCCCAACTCAGGGATCGAACCCATGTCCCCTGCATTTCCTGAGTTGCCCCTGGATTCTTTACCACTGAGCCATCGGGGAACCCCATGTGTGAAACTGCAGGTGTAGGGCTTAGTTCTGTCATTTGATTGAGGTCTCTATCAACTTGTCTGTGATATTGTTAATGAATTAACTATTTAAAACATGTTTAAGTGCATACCTTAAAGTATGAATAATATTCTAATTTTCTTTTGGAAATCTCAATTCCAGAGCCTTAGTGGCCTCACCTGCCTGAGGCAGCAGTGCAGAGGCCTCCTATTTCATCCTGCTGAAGACTAGACTTGCTCCTGTCCCTCCAGCTCCCTTTTGCACATTTGGTCACTTCTGATGCATTTGAAAGTTGTTTGCTTACTTGTTCTTTGTCTCTGTCCCTCCTCTACAATGTGAACACTGTGAGATCAGAGACTTTTGTTCACTACTGTCTCCCAGTGCATAAAGCAATGATTGGTCCTCAGAAATAATTTGTTGAGTGAATATATGCTTTATTTTTTAATAACAGGGCACACCTATTTTCTGAGTTGTCTTCCTTCTTATGTTTTGACTAATATTTTTTCCCTTTGCCATCTGGAAATCTTCATTCATTTTAAAGGGCTTTACCATCTGCTGGGAGTTGCTAAAATTCTGATTTTCATCTGCATGGAAAGGCCAGCAGGAAGTTATAGAGGCTAGAAGTCTAAGATCAAAATGCTCCCAGGGTTGATTTCTGGTGAGGAGTTTCTTCTTGGCTTGCAGATTGTTGCTTTCCTTCTGTGTCCTCATATGGCCTTACTTATATGTGTGTGTGTGTGTGTGTGTGTATGTGTATAGAGAGAGAACTCTCTGGTGTCTGTTCCTTTGCTTATTAGGACACTAGTCCTATTAGATTAGGGTCTCCCTTATGACTTCATTTGACTTTAATTACCTCCATAAAGGCCTTTTCTCCAAGTACAGTCCCACAGGGGGTTAGGACTTCAACATATGTTTTTTTGGGGGGGAGGAGGGGGACACCTGTTAGTCCATAACAGCAATTATTTTCTTTCAACACCTAACAGTAGTCATTCCATTGTCTTCTGATTTCCATCTTTCATCATTTCTGCAGGAAAGTTGCTTCTCTGAAGATAATGTCTGTTTTCACTCACCAAAATAAGAATACAATTTTCTCTGTTTTTTATTTGCAGAGGTTTACTGTGATGTCACCAGGTGTGCTATTCTTTGTTTTTATCATACTTGGAAATCATAGTTGGCATCTTTTTTCAGTTTTAGAAAATTCTTGGTCATAATCTTTTTAAATACTATTTTTTTCCCCATTCTCTTTCTCTCCTCTCTGTACACCAGTTACAGATACAGTAGTTGTTTTCATCATATCTCATATGTATCTTTGGAGAAGGCAATGGCATCCCACTCCAGTATTCTTGCCTGGAAAATCCCATGGATGGAGGAGCCTGGTAGGCTGCAGTCCATGGGGTCGCGAAGAGTCGGACAAGACTGAGCGACTTCATTTTCACTTTTCACTTTCATGCATTGGAGAAGGAAATGGCAACCCACTCCAGTGTTCTTGCCTGGAGAATCCCAGGGAAGGCGGAGCCTGGTGGGCTTCTGTCATGGGTTCACACAGAGTCAGACACGACTGAAACGACTTGGCAGCAGCAGCATATGTATCTTAGGGTGTCTTCTGTATTTTTCATTATCTTCCTAGTCTGGATATTTTTACTAACTTATTTCTCAGATCACAAATCCCTTTCTTTAGCCATATCTAATCTTTTGATAAACCTATTCACAGCATTACTAATTTTATTTCTTTTGTTAACTGCTATAAATTTCATTTCATTATTTGACATAGATGCTAGTTCTCTAGTGAAATGTTTCATCTTAGCATTTGTTTTCCTAAACATATTAATCACAATGATTTTAAAGTCTGTGTCTGACAACTTTAATACCTGGATTATCTGTGGTTCTGTTCCTATTGTATATTTAAATATTTTTATCCTTACTCTTGGTATTAAAAATCATAGAATTCCTGACTGGTTTCCAGAGAGGGGTTTTCTTCAGCTGCTGGTAGATATTTAGAGGAGAAGCAGATCATTTTGACTATAATATTATTACTATTAATCTGTTATTAGGATGATTAAGATTTGGATTGCAGTCTTTGTAAGGTTCAGGTTATTTCCACTTCATCCTTACTTCTAAGGTAGAATTTTATAGGACTCCCAGGTGAAAATCTGGGATTTTTACTAAGGTCTTTTCTCTTAGGCAAATAATGAACTCAAGTTTTTATTTCCCCAGTCCTGTGAGACTACTTAAAATTCTTCTTAGCCTCTCAGTCTCTTTGAAACCATATACTTTTCTGCCTGTTGACCTGTGCCATTTATGAATTGGTGAATGCCTTGAGAAGAAAAACGACTTAAACTTTTGGTCTCATGTCTCTGAACTTCCTTTCTCTCTGAGACTTCATTCCTTTAAGTTCTGACTGCCTTGGTAGCTCTGAAATTTATGCCTCCCCAGCTCCTTGAGGCTGCAAAAACCTCTGTTCATCCATTCCTTCTTGTCCACTTAATTGCTATTTCCTGCTAGGTTTGTCAACTTCTTTGTGTTACCATGAATTTGGCAGAAGACATATGATTACTGGGTCAAAGACAAGGAATGGTTTATTATTCACAGAAATAGCAATAGCTAGAGTATCATCATTTTCTTGTGCCAGTTCCCCAAGCCTCAATTTTCATAGGGCAATATAACAAGTAGTCAGGTAACACTTCCACATATAGTGGGTTATATTACAGTAGAGGAATCCTAAGCTTAGGGAATCCAGTCTTGGGTTACAAACAAGTTTGTCCTTTGTTACAAAAGGAGACATGATCTTTAATAATAATGGGAAGCAAACAAAGTTTCCCTTTGCTACTGAGGGAGACAATCTCTCTGTCTTCCAAGACTGTTCATTATACAAACATCCTTGAAGGTAGTCCAAACCAAGAGCTATGAGTGCTTCTATTTATAAGAACAAATAATACAATCAGAACCAAACCAAACCATCTAAGTTTACTATATAAAGCTAGGTGACTTTCATTTTAAATTTCTATATTGTCCTTTCTACTTAGCCTTAAGTACTCTACTTAGTTATATATAGCACGTTGTGTTAATGATTGCACAGATTCCGCTTAGGGCTGCGAGGAGAAAGTTTAGGATAATTTTGTCACCCATAATAACCTTAGCTAATGAAATGAACCTTATCTGAATACAGAGCCAATATGATATCACTGATCATTTGAGCTAAAGTCAAGAATAGGTTTCTAACTGGAAGACTTTCATTAAAGAAAAACTGCTTGTAGGGTGAATATAAATAACGAGTTGGTTATTCCTTTGACAGCTCCTTAGAGCAACCAAAGGAGGTCTCATTTTGGTGAGATATTTTCAGTCATCTGGGGACTACATGATCTACTAGTTATATTCCTTTAAATACTTAAAAGCTTTGCATCTTTAGATGTAGATCCCTGTGTGAGAGGGAAGTCAGTGTTCGGCTCCACACAAGAAGTTGCAATTGGGAAACAGTCCAGGGACACACATGATACTCTTGGAAAAAAATGTTGTTTACAATTGTTGCATCAGGTGGCAGAGTGGAGATAAAGTTTCCCCCAGAGGGATAGCTAGCACCTTTTCATGTATAGCTGAGATGCAGATAAGGCTAGGCCAGCAATAGGGATGTACTATTCACATTTGACATGTAAACCTCGATGGCCTGTTGCAATGTTAGTCATTAAGTCTGAGTTTGTTGTTTGTTGTTGTTCAGTTGCTAAGTCATGTCTGGCTCTTTGAGACCCCATGGACTGCAGCATACCATGCTCCCCTGTCCTTCACTATCTCCCAGAGTTTGCTCAAATTCTTGTCCATTGGGTCGGTGATACTATCTAACCATCTTATCCTCTGCCGCTCCCTTCTCCTTTTGCCTTCGATATTTCACAGCATCAGGATCTTTTCCAATGAGTCAGCTTTTCTCATCAGGTGGCCACAGTATTGGAGCTTTGGCTTCCGTATCAGTCCTTCCAGTGAGTTTATTTAACCTCAAAATGAGAATACTAGGCTGGAAAGTCATAAGACCTCCATGGGTCAGAAGGTAAATTCTGAAAAGGTCCTAATGGCAAGCTAATAGTTACTTTTCAGAAGGAATATATCTAGTATCTGTGTTAGGGAGGCAAGGAGTCCAAAACCCCGGAAGCACCCATGGGTGTAATCTGCCTCCCTTTGCTTGGGCTCCAATAGTCAAAATCATTTGCCCCAGAGCTTCGTAGCTCAGTAGGATCATTAGGCTGGAAGCACTCCAAAAGCAGAGTGTACCAGAACTTTTTTGTTCCTTAGTCTCAGTTTTGAGGTTGAATGGAGAGACGGTGAGAATATTTTCCTTCTACTCGAGGCCTCAGGCCGAGTAATAAGATACAGAGGGCCACGACCAGAATGAAGCCTTAGAAAAGGGCATGATGCTGGCATCTTAGGCTACTTCTGGCTTAGGTCTTAAAAGTGGAAAATAGATCTTTGAGTTTATTTCAAGTCCAGGCCTTCAGGGCTGAAGAAAATATGTGCATTGGGGCCCAATGTTCCAGCCAGGAAGAAATAAAGTGGTATCACTTGTGTAGAGTGTTTCCTATACATCCCTTTCCTGGAGAGGTCAGAGTGTGCCTTCTTTAGACTGTACTTTATGCATTAATTTTTTTAAATTGTAAAAATATCTTTGATATGTATGTGTGTGTGTATATATATATACACACACATGCATGTTAAGTCACTTCAGTTGTGTCCGACTCTTTGTGACCCTATGAACTGTAGCCCCCCAGGCTCCTCTGTCCATGGGATTCTCCAGGCAAGAATACTGGAGTGGGTTGCCATGCCCTCCTCTCTCTATACATATGTATATATACATATAGTAAAGAAAGAATATTTCATAGATTGCATTTTGAAAATGCATTAGTGAGCCTCTCACTCATGCTAGATCTTCTAATTTCTTTTAAGTGGTATTACAGTTATAAAAGTGTTTTCATCCTTCTCCCTTTTAATTTCTTATAATTTTTCAAAAAATAGTTTTTGAATTATCAACCTTTCCCCCGAGCCAAACAAGTACATACCACCAATTTCTGGACAGCAATGTTATTGCCAACTATTTCCCATGTCACTCATGTCAGAGAGGATCCAGTTTCATCACCAGTCTCCTGTCCCAGCTTCACTCCTCTCCTTTTTGCTGATGTCTGGTGAATCTATATCCTCAGTTCATGGTTCTCTCTTAAGATCCAGACCATTATATCCAACAACTTACCAGACATCTACATCAGGATACAAATCTTGAAAGTGGAATTAACAAAATAAAAAAATACATTTCTCCACCTTGTCCACCCTCAAATCTACTCCCACGTCATTTTTCCTTCTCACAGGCATCAGTCACTTTATTACCCACAGCAGAATTTAGGTGGTAAAAGCACTTCCTATGTCTAAGTGGGTCACTGATTCTTGCTAGTCCCGCCTCCTGATTGTCTCTTACATCTATCTCCTCCTTCTCACTCCCTTGGCCCTTCTTTGATTCACACTCCTATCTGAACTACCTAATAACTGCCATGATTGCTTGGAATTGTCTATTCCATTATCCACCCTGCAACCCATTATCCACCTTGCAACTATATTTAGAAAGTGATATTTCTAAATATAGAGTTGATCATTTTACTTCTCTACTTAAAATTCTTTAGTGATTCTTATATCTGTGGAAGGATTAGACTCCAACTCTTGGCATGGAGATACTGGCCCTTGTTTACCTTTTAGACTGAGTGCTACTCTGGTGCCTAATGCTGAATTTTTTCCTATTAACCCAGTATTCCATATAACCAGTATGTTTGAAATGGAGTTTGACATGTGAGAATAGAATACTAATTTATATTTCTACATTTAAAATGGAGAAAAGAGATGATTCATAGATCTTTTGAAATGACTCAAAAGTCTGATGAAAGGAAACTGTGATAAAAAATGACTATTTTTAGAACTGAATACAGGGCATATATCTTGAAAAAGAATTTTTCTCTGTCTTATATATAGAAAGAAAGAAAAGAAAGTGAAGTCGCTTAGTTGTGTCCAACTCTTTGCGACCCCATGGATTAATGTAGCCCACCAGGCTCCTCCGTCCGTGGGATTCTCCAGGCAAGAATACTGGAGTGGGTTGCCGTTTCCTTCTCCAGGGGATCTTCCCGACCCAGGGATTGAACCCAGGTCTCCCGCATTGCAGGCAGATGCTTTAACCTCTGAGCCACCAGGGAATACACTTTTATAAAAAGTATTGCTAAGATATAACATTATTGTTTGAAAAAAATTTATTGACAGGAAATTGGGATTATCCTTCCTAGGAAATTTAAAATCTATGATTGCCAAACCTGAAGGAAGTTTAATGATTTAAGGCGATTTAGTGTTGTTGGAAGTATAAAAGATGACTTGATGAGGATTTTTAAAAAGGATTTATCAAAAGAAATTTATAAATTTCAGATATGTTCTAGGATTTCTTAATTAGAAATTAACTAACTTAGATGTTTCTAGTAGTTAACCTAATAAAATCTGTAATTCCTAAGATCATGTGGAATTTTACATCGTTCAAAATTTCAAGACATAATACATATTTCAATTAAACAATTTATTTTTTAGAAAGTGTATTTTAATGTGTGATACAATCACATACTCCAAAATCAAAATATATAAAAACTTGTACAATGAAGTCTCTCTCTACTCTGGGTTTCATCTGCTCAGTCTCCTTTTCCCAGACTCACAAGCAGAAAACCAGGAATATTAGTTGCTTATGCATTTTTCCGGAGTTCCTTTACATACATACAAGTAAGTACAAATATGTATTTTTATTTTTATCCATTTCTAATGCAAATGGTAGTATAATGTATACATGGTGTCCGTACCGTGGGTTGACATGTTTTCTGCACAGAAAACTCAGGAACTAATTCATAGAGGGTTTCATGAAAATATCAAAGATTTCTGGAATATGTATTCTTAATATGTACTTATCTGCTTAAGGATTATCTGAGGCAAATAATCTGAGGCTGAACTCCCCCAGCCCCTGAATAGGTTTCTGAGAATTTCTCCCTTCCCACCAACTTGCTTACATTTCTTGAATAGAGATTAAGTCTAATATTAAGCTACCAGGCTCCTCCATCCATGGAATTTTCCAGGCAAGAGTACTGGAGTGGGTTGCCATTTCCTTCTCCAGGGGAGCTTCCCGACCCAGGGATCAAACCCGGGCCTCCCACATTGCAGACAGACACTTTACCATCTGAGCCACCAGGGAAGCAGCCTAATATTAAGCTACAGAAACAGAATTGAAGAGGTAAAATTGCAACAAAGAAAAGCAAATAATAACATAAACTTCTGGCATTAAATATGAAGAATATTTCTATTTTCTGTAACACAGTGCAGCTGTGGACATAATTTAAAATGCTCTCATTCTAATCATGTCAGGATGAATTTTACGAAAGTAGGCCATCATCACTCCCACTCCTGTTGCCTGTCCCCAATCTGTGCTGCTGTAGAAGACTTTAATGTGGAGGGGCCCTTCTCACCAAGATGCCCCAGGTACCCTCCCAGTCACATGCCCTGGGGCAAAGACCCAGGGTAGGTTGTAGGAATCAGTATAGGTTAGGAAGAGGGCAATCCATTTGCAGTATAAAGTGTGGGTTCTAATCCTGGCTCTGCCTCCTATTAAGTAGGTAATCTTGTTAATTCATATAGTTTTATAAAGTTTTGTAGGCACCAATATTTTCATCTGTGAATGAGGCTGATCGTTTCCATCCTACCTTCCCCGGTAAGTAGTAGGTAGCACCAAACATGAAGTGTTAACACGCCTCACGACCAGTGTGGCACCACGTGAATGCTCTTACCACCATGAGCTCTTTGGGATTTCTGAGGGGGAGCTTGTTACTAGGTTTCCCGAGTAACTCTGGAAAGGCTTGTGCCCAGCAGTGTGAAAAGAAGAAAATTTCCAGAAAATCAGCCTGAAGGTTTGCCACTAAAATTTTGTTCTTTGGTTTGTAATATTTGTTTTGTTGTTGTCCTTTAGTTTTACTCTTAGGCATATCCTGTTCACTCTTTAACAATATTATGGTTTTATTTTGGTGGCTCATTTGCTACTTTCTGTAGATTTTGACTTAGAATAGCCTTTTGACAGCTACACAAAAATGTTTAGGTTGTTTCCAAAGACATGTTTCCCTTTAAGACATGATGCAAAACCCCAGGTTTTGCCAATGGGACCTGGTATCTACTTCATTGGGATCCTCCCCCTCCTTACTTGACAAACACAATTGTCTGGGTCAGAGCTTTGCAAACTGGAATGATCATTGCTATCAGCTGGAGGGCTGTTAAAATACTGGTTGACTCACTATTTCTGTTTCACTGTCTCGGGTGGAGGTCCAAGAATTTGCATTTCTAATGGGTTCCAGGTGATGCTGTTGCTAATGCTGCTGGTTTGGGGGCCATGCTTTAAGAACCACTGATCTAAAACCTAAGGCAGGGTTTCTTTAAGATGGTTTTAAAAGGACTGCCTTGCTCTTAAAAGGACCGCCTTATTCAGTAACACCCGGCATTTGGTAAGAAGGCAGATCCTTGGTTCCAACCCCAACTCTGAGGAAGCAGATTCTCTGCATTTCGGGAACTACAGATTCCGTCTCAGAGGTGAGTCTCCTGCATTTTAATGTCTGAGAACCACTGGTTTGTGCACAATTCTCATCCCTGTATGCACATTAGAATTGTGTGGAGAGTTAAAAAGCGGCCAATACCTACTCCTCCTCCCACACCCCTAGAAATTCTGTTTCAAGTGGTTTGGGGTGGGACCCAAGCAACAGGATTTAAAAAAAAAAACACCCCAGTGATTCTAATGTGCAGCCAGTGCTATGGACTAATGAGGGAACAGGTTGAGCTTATTGTTCTATATCTTGGAGTGTTAAGAATCTGTGGGAACTGGCTTGGGTCTTTTGAGGTTCAAGGTTGTCTGGGAATGCAGCCCAAAGTGGTGATAAACTCATTTAAGGCTAAGACTGCTAGTGAAGATGTACCATGGGAAAAGCTGAAAAGCACCTACTTTGAAGACAGTGAGTTATCTGTTTGTAATTATATGTTTATAATTGCAAGCTATAAATCTAATGTTATTTTGCTAACTATATTTTGCTTAGTCTGAGATTTAATTAAGTATGTTTGTCTTATTTTGTGTTAACTGGTTATGTGTCTGATAGCTCTGTTAAATATCTTAGACTCTCCTATGAAGACACTTAGATTTATTCCCTACAATAGCAGGGAGAAGAGATAGGTGGTCAGATTTCAATTTAAGATTAACACAGGAGCTTTGTGGAGGGAGTTTTAAGCAGAGACTGAATGATTAGGGATGGGAAGAGATGTTGGAGAAGTAAAAGCAAATATAGGCAGTGGTCATGTTTAAATCAGAGGAGACTAGGATTCTACATCCATGAGAATGTAGGAAGCATTAGGGGGTCAGGATAGCTGTGACCAAATTCTCCTGAACGTTCCAGGACATCCAAAACTTCCTTTTAAAGGCATTTTATATTTATAGCTGCCTCTTTAGTCTTGGAGACCTGGAATACTTTCAGAGGGTCTAGGAACATGAAGCAAACAGTGCCCAGCTGGTCCATGGAGATGAAGCTTCTTAGGATAGTGTCTTGGAAACCATGTGGAGTTTTGTCCCTGTAGGATTTCACTAGGGCTCTAAATCTGCAGCTCTGAAGCAGAGATGGTAGACATAGGGCATTAATGGAGTTCTCTGACCTAGTTTTTTGGAAGTGGCAGTCAGGCAGTTCAGGTTATCTGGGGAAGTTATACTGGGAGCTCAGTGACCTTGTCTTGCAAACATACCACCAAGTAACAGGCTATTTGAGGTCAATGAAATTGTGGATGTGAAGGGCTTGTGGCTCCTCAAGGATGTGTGTTCCTGTTCCTAACAAATGCTACTCTGGGTCTGTTTTTAGGGGTGAGCAGTGTTCAGGGTCATTCACAGGGGAGAGAAGGCTCTGTGGCTGTCAGTTCCTGGTAAAATAAGCACAACAATACATACAATATCTATTTCTCTCCAGTCTGTGGGGATTTTTTTCAGCACAGCTTTTACACATCTGGTCCTGAGAAAATCCACACTGTTGCTACTCACCCAGCAGCCCTGACCACAATATTGGCAGTGATTTTGGAGTTCTAACAGATGAAATCAACCATTTTCAATAGACATTTACTCCCTGCTTTGCATATTTCCTCTAGCTGCACCCCCTCCTCACTTGACAGATGCTGCTTTCTCTGCATTGGTGGACTTTTCCAGGCCCCTCCTCTTTACACTGGCCCTTTAAGCAGACATTTACAGAAATTATCCTGTTCGGTGTCATTACTCTGCTCTCACAGCTACAGTCTTAGCTCACTTTGAAGGAGAGCTTGGTTGCGTTGAATTTTTGTCTGCTTCCTAGTTCCTGGAGTTCCACTTCCACTCATCTCGGCTCCTCCTCCTATTTACCTGAGCTCTCTCTGTTGCAGGGGAGCAAATGGAACACCCAAGACCAGGTTTTCCAGGCATCGTCAGTCTGTTCAGTATGATAATTTTTCAATTAGCAGTCTACTATTCTTAAATATCATTGAGACCATTCATTTTCTCTAAAACATCTTTTGTGTTCTAACAAACATTTTCCATTTCTTATACTTTTGTAATTCTGATTGATTTTGATTACATATTTGTAGAGTGTTTCTTTTTTCCCTGAAAAGACATAAAAAGCCCTAAACATTTTCTTCTGTTTGTTCAGGGAATCTCTGAGATGGTCACACTCACACATAAATGAATGAATATAACTGAGAATGATTGGCCCAGATGAGAGGCCACTAAAATTTTCTTCCTCTTCCAACTGCCTCTACTGTATAGTGTCCTTCACATCCACCTGTATTGACCCCAAAGCTACTGTGGCCCTTCTCACCCTATAGGAGGCCAGTTTTTGCTTCCTGATCTAACTTAATGCAACCCATGGCAAGGTTTGGTGTGTGTGTGGGGTGGGGGGGAATGGTCAGCTGGAGAGTAGCATGGAGGAAGGGAAGAGGAAGCACCTGGGCTCTCTTCACACGTACCTACTGCTCTGGTCCCAGGACAGTCTTATTCTGGCCTCTCCTTCACAAAGCCCTCTTCCTGGAATCCCCTCCCCCAGCACTTGACGTAAAAACAGGCATCTGGTGCTCTCCCTGTGCATTGTAGAAACTTACTTCATTCATGGTGTCCTACATGGCCTACTGATGACACCTCCGTACTCTATAGAACCTGTGGGTTTAGGTCTCCGCACATGGTCCCCTGGTAGTCCAGAGACCCACTGAAACTATACAAGAATTTGTTTAAATGTGTATGCATATATACATTTTGTTTAAATTGTCTACCCATGAACATTCCTCTGAATATGTTTTCCTGGGGAGAGAGTTCGTAGCTTTTTATCAGATTCTCAATGAGTAATATGATCCAGAGATACTTTAAAAGGTCAAGGAATAACCACTGATGTGGCAGTGGATGGCCTGGAGGCAGTGTTTAGTTCAACAACGAATACTTGTTGAGCTTATATAATGTGGCTTCCCTAGTGGCTCAGACAGTGAGGAGTCTGCCTGCGGTGCAAGAGACCCAGGTTCAACCCCTAGATTGGGAAGATCCCCTGGAGTAGGAAACGGCAACCCACTCCAGTATTCTTGCCTGGGAAATCCCATGAACAGAGAAGCCTGGCAGGCTACAATTCATGGAGTCACAAGGGTTGGACATGACTGAGCAACTTCACTTTCTTTCTTTCTTTGTATAACATGCCAGGAACTGTTCAAGGCTCTTGATATATCAGTGAATAACATTCCCCCAAATCCTTACCACATGAAGTTTTACATTTCAGTTTGGGGAGACAGGCAGCAGACAGTATACACTACACATTCTGAAGTACGCTAGAGGGTGTTAAGTGCCATGGAAAAATAAAACAATAAGAGATCAGGGAGGTAGGAGGGGAGAAGGGTTGCTATAATTTCAGGGTAGACCTCATTGAGAAAATGATATTTTCGGGAAATCTTAAAAAGGACAGGAATCATGTGGATATCGGGGGAAGACTTTGCCAGGCAGAGTGGACAGCTGATGCAGTGACTCTAAGGCAGGAGTAAACCTGGCTTGTTCAGAGTAGTGGGGTGGAGCGAGTGAGGGGGGTTGGCAGTGAGTCAAAGGTAATGATGTGTGCACGTGTCTGTGTGTGTGTATTTTGGTTGGGTTGGGAATGCATTATTCTTTTTTTCATTTAAGACAATGAAATATGATCCACTACCATCTGATTTTGTTACTAAAATGCTTTCGGCAGTGGCTAGGTTTTGGATAATAAGGGATGCCAGAATTAGGAATTCAGTAGTTGAGGGAGGATGAGTTTGAATTATTTGGGTTATAAGGATACATCCTGTTTCCTTGATTCAAAGACCCTCACTCCCTCAAAGAACCTCTCTTCTCTATCCCTGTTTAAAACCAACTGAAAAGTAATACAATAGAAATCAGATGGAGAGTAAACCTTCTCAGTTTTATTGATGATAGATTTGAGTATTCTAAGCAGTAACACTTTGCGATGTTGATGTTTCCCACTGAGCTGGGTGTAGCAAAAAGGAGGATGAGATCCGATGCTCCCCACCTGGGATTTTAGCTTAAATCAGCTTCACTAAACTAAGGAATTTGGTCCCATTGCTCTGGTCCACCAAGTGACTATCTCTACCAACCTCTAAGGTGAGATGTGAGGGGCTGGTTATAATATAGGGAGTCATAATTGAAATTTTCCTCTCTAGCATTATAGCTGCCAGAGGCACTTTGGTGTCCTTAAGAGAGTATGGTAGCAGCTCCCTTTGGATGGGGAAATGGATCAGTGTGCCCCCTGGAGACCAGGAGGCTAGACCATGCAAGCATGCACTTAGGGGCCCTTATTACCCAGGAAGAGATGTAATTTCCAAGTTTTGTGTTTTGAGTATCTAAAAGTGAATACTATGAAGGATGCTTTTGGGGAGAAGGTGGGAATAGATAAGTACCTGATTGTCCTTGCTGCCTTTTTGAAAATTAGTTTCAGTGCCAAAAAAATATTCTCCACACTGAAAATTAGTTTCAGTGCCAGAATATATTTATTAGGAAATCATAGGCTCCTGTGTATGTGGATATTTGGGGAGGTGTTGGTGATGGAAGGGAGAGATAGGGAGAAATATAATGATATTTTTTTTTTATTTAAAATGAACTTGTAAATAAGTGTGGCTTTCATTTTTAAAATTTGAAATAAATACTTAAGCATTAAAAAGGACTATAAGTTCTCCCTGTTTTTCTCTCAAAATTCCCCTCTCAGAGGTAACCACCATTATCAAGTTTTTGTGAATCATTCCAGAGATATTTTTGCACATTAAATATTTAGTTTGTTTTACATAAATGATTAATGTTAAAGACACTTCCAGAGAAATACATGGGTAGTTTTGTTAAACTTAGAGGCATTTGTGATATATGATGTCAATATCAACTCCACTATGTGATACCTTCCCTGGTGGCTCAGAGGTTAAAGCGTCTGGCTGCAATGTGGGAGACCTGGGTTTGATCCCTGGGTCAGGAAGATCCCCTGGAGAAGGAAATGGCAACCCACTCCAGTACCCTTGCCTGGAGAATCCCATGGACAGAGGAGCCTGGCGGGCTACAGTCCCCGGGGTCGCAAAGAGTCGGACACGACTGAGCGACTTCACTTCACTTCACTTCATGTGATACCTTACTGTAAGAAAAACCCTGTTTATTAGTCATACATTTACATATAACCGATGACTTAAAACCCATTAAAGAGAAAAGAATCCAAGTATAATGGTCTTTGAAAAGGGCGTCACTTGTACCGATGTGTTTCAATGTGTGTATTTTAGATTTGTTTTTCCTGCAGTGTCTGTCATGTATGCTTCCATGGTTACCAGGTAATAGACACAATGGGAATAAAAATGTATAAAGAACTGATGTGGAATTATAGCAGATTTCCTTCACAAAGGACATTCATTGTTACCACTGTTTCCTTTGGGTTATTTGGAAACTTACAGGCCCTGGATATAAAAGGTAGATATATACTTACTGGGTAGCTGGTACATTTCTCTAAGCATGTCTTTATGTACTTTGGAATTACATTAGACTATCTCTGAAGACCAAATTTGCAGTAAACAGTGGAGTCTAATGTCTAAGTAAAAACACTTCCTACATTCCCAAAGTTATCAATTCTGGCAGAAGTGCTGTGAGAATAAGGTACAATGGCAGTCACAGTAAAAAAAAAAAAAAAAAAGCAAAAACTTAGATTCTGTTCTTAAAAGCAGGTGAAGACAAAAGTTGCACAATTTCCTACTTTCAATATTCTGAGATTTTAAAAAAGAGAAAAAAAATATTCCCCAAAGATAACAACTGAAAGCAGGTAGGGTGGGGAAGTGGCTTGGAGAAATGGAAAACTCTCTGCCCTAGAAATAGTTGTGAGTTATTCTCCAAGCTTTGCCGCCACATGGATGACCTTAATCTTGACCAGATATTCAGCCTCTTCTGGCATCAGGTTTTCCATCTCAAACTTGGTAAGTAATCTCTCAGGTTGCTTCCAAATCCAACATTTTATCATGTTAGGAAAGGACTTCAAGTAACCCATTCTTACCTCAATTCCACATTGACATTTTTGTCTGATAAATTACTGCATCTCTCTCAAAATACTTAACAGCTGCCTAGTCCTGCTAATAGTAGTTCTTGTTTAGTTATTCCTCAGCAGCACAATTAGGTAATCACAACTAGTCTCAACTGAAAGGTTTTGGTTAGTTACTGAAATCATGGCAGCAATTGTTTCAATTGCTCATATATATTTTCTTTTTCTTTTTTAACTTACTGCTTCCCTCATGAAGGAGCCTAAACTGAGATTTTAGGAATTAGTAATAATTCATTATTGCCAAATATATTTTAAAAAATGATTTAAGGACATTAAAAATTTAAGGACACTAAAATATTTAGTGAAAAAATGCAGGGAAAAAAGCACAAATCAAGAAGTTAGAGCTCAGTGAATTATCACTAGGTGCCCATGCCCATGTAATCACCATATGGCATAGAGGTAGAATATTGCCAGTGCCCCAAAAGCTTCCCTCATGACCCCTTTATACTCTTCACTTTTTGAAACAAGACTAAACTCTCTTAGTCTTGCCTGTTTTTGAACTTTATGTAAGTGAACTCATATACTATGTATATTTGTATCTAACTTCCTTCACTCAGTATTAAGAGGTTGTTCATGTCATTACTTGTAGTTCTTTCATTTTAATAGTTGGTATACTCTTGTATATCAGAACAATTTATGCACTGATTCTACTGTTAGTACACATTAGGGTTGGTTTTAGTTTGGGGTTTTTAAGTACAGTGCTTCTGTGAACATTTTCAGGCATGTATTTGGGGCACACGTGCACAGTTTTATACTGAGTGAGTGACAGTCACTCAGTTGTAGCCGACTCATTGTGACCCCATTGGCTGTAGCCCGCCAGGTTCTTCTGTCCATGGAATTCTCCAGGCAAGAATACTGGAGTGGGCTGCCATTTCCTTCTCCAGGGGATCTTCCCAACCCAGGGATCAAGCCCTGGTCTCCTGCATTGCAGGCGGATTCTTTACCACCTGAGCCACCAGGGAGGCCTGCTATAAAGAGACTCAAAAGTATTAAAACTACTAAGAAGCCTACTATTAAAACAGTTTTATACTGAGCATATACCTAAGTGTGCGGTTGCTGGATCATAGACATTCTACTAAATTTATATGTATACTATCAGTTTTCCAAAGTGGTTGTTTTAGTCAGTTTGGGCTGCTATTGAATATAACAAAGTATCATGGACTAGATGGCTTATAAACAATAGAAATTTATTTCTTACAGTTCTAGAGACTGGGAGTCTGAGGTTAGGTTACCAGCATTAGTTAGGTTCTGGTGAGGTCTCTTTTCTGGGTTACAGGGTTACAGACTGCCAACTTCTTGCTATACCTGTATGTGGCAGGAAGAGAGCAAGGGAGCTCATTAGAGTCCCTTTTATTTATTTATTTATTTTTTTTTAGAGTCCCTTTTATAAAGGCACTAATAAGGAGATCCAACTAGTCCATCCTAAAGGAGATCAGTCCTGGGTGTTTATTGGAAGGACTGAGCTGAAGCTGAAACTCCAATACTTTGGCCACTTCATGCGAAGAGTTGACTCATTGGAAAAGACCCTGATGCTGGGAGGGATTGGGGGCAGGAGGAGAAAGGGACGACAGAGGATGAGATGGCTGGATGGCATCACCGACTCGATGGGCATGAGATTGAATAAACTCCAGGAGTTGGTGATGGACAGGGAGGCCTGACGTGCTGCGATTCATGGGGTTGCAAAGAGTCGGACATGACTGAGCGACTGAACTGAACTGAATCCCACCATGTAGGCTCTTGCATCATGACCTAATTACCTCAAAAGGCCCACCTTCTAAAAGGCCTCACCATCACATTAGGGGTTAGGATTCAGCATATGAACTTGGGGGGACAGAAACGTTCAGTCCATTGCAGTGATTTTTGCTAGTTTACATAATCATAGGTAGTAGATGAGGATTTTCATTGCTCTAAATTCTTGACCTTTGGGATCGATAGTCTTACATTTTAGATGTTTCTATGAATGTGTAGATCTTATGATTTTAATTTCCATTTCTTTGATTACTGTCAAGGTTAATGTATTAGAGTTCTCTAGAGAAACAGAACCAGTTGGGCATATATAATAAGATTTATATTTATATTTTTATTTTATAATGCATCTATAAATATACATTTATTTATTGTGAAGAATTGGATCATGTGATTATGAAGCCTAAGAAGTCCCATGATCTGCCATCTTTGAACTGGGGACTTGGGAAAGGTGGCATAATTCAGTTTAACCTGAAGGCCTGAAAACTAGAGTTAATGGTGTAAATCCAGTCTTAAGGCCAGAGAAGATGAGATGAAGTGTCCCAGCTGAAGTGTTGAGACAGGAAAAAAGAGGCAAATTCCTCCTTTCTCTATCACTTCATTCAAACCCAAAAGGATTGGATAATGCTCATCCACACTGGGAAGGGCAATACAAATGCTAATATAATCTGAAAACATCTTCACAGTCATACCCAGAAATAATGCTTAATTTGGTTTCTGTGTGCCCAATAAAATTGATGCATAAAATTAACCATTACCCTTAAGTCAATTTTCTGAAGTTTATGGGCCACTGATTTTGAACTAAATTTCTTTATAATCTGGTTACTTAAAATCAGGTTCTGTGATACTTTAATATACCATTATTGGATCTAAATGGTTTTCTATACATGCTTAAATTAGTATTAGCCATGATCATTCTAACGTCTATGATAAATACTAAGTAAATAAGGACATGTATTTAAAAAAATTATTGGTCATATTCATTTTTGTGAAGAATTTGGTCAAATTTCTTTATTTTTTCATTTTTCTTTTTCTGTTTCACAAATATCTTTCCCCATAAATTTGACATTTTACTCTTGTCTGTGTTTTGATTAGTTGTTGTTCAGTCACTAAGCCGTGTCTGACTCTTTGAGACTCCACAGACTGCAGCAGGCCAGGCTTCCCTGTCCTTCACCATCTCCCGTAGCTTGCTCAAACTCCTATCCATTGAGTCAATGATGCCATCCAGCCATCTCATCCTCTGTCATCCCCTTCTCCTCCCGCTTTCAATCTTTCCCAGTATCAGCGTCTTTTCCAATGAGTCAGCTCTTCAAAACAGGTGGCCAAAGTATTGGAGCTTCGGCATCAGTCCTTCCAATGAACATTCAGGGTTGATATCCTTTAGGATTGACTGGTTTGATCTTGCTGTCCAAGGGACTCTCAAGAGTCTTCACCAGCGCTACAATTGGAAAACATCAGTTTTTCAGTGCTCAGCCTTCTTTATGGTCCAACTCACACATCCATACTTGACTACTGGAAAACCATAGCTTTGACTGTACAGATCTTTGTTGGTAAAGTGATGTCTTTCTTTTTTTAAGTTGTTTAAAAAGAAGATTATTTATTTTCCTCTTCTTTTGACTTAGATGTTTCTGCTTTTTAATACACTGTCAAGGTTTGTCATAGGATTTCTTCCAAGGAGCAAGGTCTTTTAATTTCATGACTGCAGTCACTATCCACAGTGATTTTAGAGCCCAAGAAAATAAAATCTGGCACTGTTTCCACCTTTCCTCCATCTAATTGTCATGAAGTGTTGGGACTGGATGCCATGACCTTAGTTTTGATGAGTAGGAAAACAATTATAATGTAATCAAATTTTTGGAATTTCTTTGTATTGTTAGTGCTTTTTGTAATCTGTTTAAGAAATCTTTTTCTATTCAAAGGTCAGGAATATATTCCTAATCTTAGTTTCATTGTTTACTTTTTGTGTTTAGATCTTTAAATCACCCAAAACTGAATTTTTCTTTTCTGTGTGAAGTGACCAAATTTTGTTCTTTCCTATATAAATAGTTGCCCCTGCATATTTTTTTGAAGAGTTGATAAAAAATTTTTCCCACTGCTCTAAGTGTTCTATTTGACATTATTCAAGTATCCACATAAATATGGATCTATTTTTCTGTTCTATTACTTTGGTGTATATATCTATGCTTATTCAAATTCTACACTGTCCTAATCTGTACAGCTTTGTAATAAGCTATATATGCCATCTGGTAGAATAAGGTCTCCCACATCAAGAATTTCTTGGTTATTTTGACTACTTTTATTTTCATGTGATTTTAAAGTCAACTTACTGGTTTCCACACAATAAACTGTTAGGATTTTGAATGGAATTTTCCTGAACCTATGGATGAATTGTCGTTTTAATGATACTGAATATTCCAACTTTGAACATAGTATGTCAATCAATTCATTTGGAGTTTAAAAAATTTCTCCCAATAAAGTTTAGATTTTGTTTACAAGTCTCAAATCTTTTGTTAAATCGATTACTAATTATTTGGTATTTTTGTATTATTGCAAATAGTACCTTTTAAAATTTTTTACATACTACTTGTAGCCAACATATATAAAACAATTTCCGTATATTTACTTTATATCTGGCAATCTTATTTGTCCTGATTCTAATAATTTATGTGTAGATTCATTTGAATTTTCTGTCTAAAACTATTGTTTTGTGAATAATTTTTAAAAATCTTTTTGAATACTGTCTCATTTCTTTTGTTTTTTATTCCATGTATACTTGAAAAAATGTATATTCTTTCATTTTTTATTAAAAATACTAATTAAGTAAAAAATAAATAAAATATACAGTTGATCTTCAAATAAGATAGGAGGTGAGGTACTGACCCTCTCTCTGCAGGTGAAAACCTGAGTATAACTTATATGTATGACTGACTATATGTGGTTCCTCAGTAGCCATGATTCTTTTGTATTCATGGATTCAATAAACCTTGGATTGTGTAGTACTGTAGAGTTTACTATTTAAAAAAATCCACATGTATGAGGACCCCCACAGTTCAAGCCTGTGTTGTTCAAGAATCAGTTACATATGATAGTTGTTAGCTACCTATGATTAAAAAACAGAGATATAACTTTGCCAACAAAGGTCCATCTAATCAAAGATATAGTTTTTCCAGTAGTCATGTATGGATATGAGAGTTGGACCATAAAGAAAGCTGAGCACTGAAGAATTGATGCTTTTGAACTGTGGTGTTGAAGAAGACTCTTGAGAGTCCCTTGCAAGGAGATCCAACCAGCCAATCCTAAAGGAAATCAATCCTGAATAATCATTGGAAGGACTGATGCTGAAGCTGAAACTCCAATACTTTGGCCACCTGGTGTGAAGAACTGACTCCTTGGAAAAGACCCTGATGTTGGGAAAGATTGAAGGCAGGAGGAGAAGGGGATGACGGAGGATGAGATGGTTGGATCGCATCACTGATTCAATGGACGTGAGTTTGAACAGGCTTTGGGAGCTGGTGATGCAGCCTGGCGTGCTGCAGTCGGGGTCACAAAGAGTTGGATACAACTGAGCAACTGAACTGAACGTATGATAGATAGGTTTATGTATATATATGATATGTATATATTATATATATATTTCATATTAATATATGTAATCTCTAGTAATAATATTTTCCCATTAAGTTCAACTGTATTGACTCATTTGCTCACATAATCATATTTAAATTTTGTAAGTTTTATTTTGGCTAGTATTTGCATGGTGGGTATATTTCCACCCTTTTATTGTTTCTATATTATATATATGTCTTTTGTAAGCAACAAATATTTGTGTTTTTCAGGAGTCTAGCATGATATTTGTCTTTTAATTGAATGACAGTATATTTACATTGTTATAATCATTCATATAAATGGTTTTAAATCTAGTGTCTTAATATCTATTTTTTAAAATTTATTTTTAATTGGAGGATAGTTGCTTTACAATGTTGTTTTGGTTTCTGCCATATATCACACACAAATCAGCCACAAGTATACACATGTTCCCTCCCTGTTGAACCCCTCTCCCACCTCCCACTCTGTCTCACCCCTCTAGATTGTCACAGAATGCCAGGTAATATCTATTTTTCTATTTGTTCTGTTTATGCTAAGTTTTTTAAACTTTTTTTTTTTTGTGCATCCTTTTGTGTTGAGTATTTTTTGTTACTTTGTTTTCCCCTTATTATCTTAATAGTTATATACTCTTTAAATTTGTTCATTTAAATCACTTTTTAACTTGCATATACTAAAAAATTACACTTTTGTTGTATAGTTCTATGAGTTTGGATAAATACATATCATAAAATCACAACTGTGATCAAAACAGGCAATATTTCCATCATCAAAAAAAAACACCTCCTTCATGTAATCATTTAAAATAAACTGTTCCCCCTACCACTAACCCCAGGAAGCTACTGATCTGTCTTCTGTAATTTTGCCTGTTCCAGAATGGAACCATACATTTAGTAGTTAATGTTCTTTCACTCTTGTTTTTCTGGTAAATATAGGTATTGTAACATGAATCTTTGATTTAAAGTCTAATTTAAGTTTGTGCTATTACCACTTCTTGGGCAACTGAAAGACCTTAGTGTGCTTTAGCCCCGTGAACCCTCCTCTCAATTTACCTGTTTGTTTACCCCTTTCGTTATGATGTCTGGACCTCTGCGCATCCATCTGGGATTTCTCTCTCTAAAGAATACCTTGTAGTATTTCTTTTTAAAAAGAGTTTGCTGGTGATAACTCAGTTTTTTTAAAAAATTATTTTGGGCTGCACTGGGTCTTTGTTGTGCACAGGTTTTCTCCAGCTCCAGCGGAGAGGAGGTGGAGGGGCGGGGGGTGGCTACTTTTCGATGCAGTGCAGGGCTTCCCATTGTCGTGGCTTCTCTTGTTGCCAGGCACAGGCTCTGGGTGCAATGGCTTCAGTAGTTGCAACTCTTGGGTCCTAGCACTTGTGAGTCCAGTAGTTGTGGTGCGTGGGCTTTTAGTTGCCCACTGCGTGTGGAATCTTGCCAGGTCAGGGATCAAACCAATGCAGGAGACACTGTACCGCCAGGGAAGCCAGATAACTCAGTTTTTACTTGTCTGATAATATCTATATTTCCCTTTCATTCTTAAAGGATACTAGCTATAGACTTTTGGGTTGGTGTTTAATATTCTGTTTTCACACAGTTTGGGACAAAGGTATTTGTTGAAGTTGTACTGGAGAGGTTTAGGAAAGATGTTTGATTAGAAAAATTATTGATCATGATGCAGTATATCCTATAGCGTATTCTGCAGAGCTAATTCATGGGCTTCCCTAACACAAAAAGAACTTCATGACATCAGAATTTTGTGAAAACATGCACCATCTATCACTTTTATTGAAATTCACAGTGTGTTTTAGACCCTGAAGAGGCTGCTGATAAAATCCATTTAACTTTGTTAATTCAACATTATCCAAAATTATTTTATCAGGAAACCATAGTTCTGGGTGATTGCTAATAAATATATGAAGCACTTGGTGATATGAAGCCTAACTTTTGGGAGAGCCTTTTTAAGGGCTACATGGTCCTGGGATACCAAAAAGAAAAAAAAAAAAAAAATCTGTGTGAGCTTGTTTTTTGTTTTAATTAAGATATTCTGTCCCCTGACATACTCTTAAAATCTGCTGTTTCAATTTCTGACAAAGTCTACCATGGAACTCAATTTTATAACTGTAATCACAGCACACTGCTATTGATAAATAGAAGGAATTCTGGTGCAAGTGGTAAAGCCCCTATAAACTGAGATTTGTACTTGGTTAGAGATCTCCATAATCTGTGCAGAGAGGGGCATTCTGGTAACACATTTTGTTAAATAGGGAAACAAGCAGTTATTCATTGTACTCTGAGGACATCAGAAATTCAGGAAGGGCATGGAGGAAAATCTTATTTAGAGATCTGGTGGGGTTTATTTATAGAGGAGTATATTGTGTCTTTGCCCAATCCGCACCCCCCCGCCCCCCCAACCAAAGATCCGTCACCCTTTCATTTAAGTCTGTGCAGAGCAGGACGATTTTTCTATCATTTTCAAGCCCAGCTGGCATTAAGATCTGATACTAGAGATTACCAGTAAAAACATCCCAAAGTTGATGCATCCATAGATCCCTCAGGGGGTGTAGAGGCTGTCACACTGGATGTATGTACATGGACAATGTTGTTGGTGAACTTGAGCAATTAGAGGACCAAGGCAACGGCTCCCAGCAACTCAGCCAACAAAAGAGCTGCTTCATGTGTCATCATGTCTCTCTATGGCAGCCACCAGCTTCCATGCTTTCTGCTTTCCTTGTAAATTGTCAAGGAACTCGAGAAGCAAACCCTTGCTGCAATCCCCTTCTTATCTTTGATACTGCACACATGTGGCTCTGACACATATTATATTATTAGTTCCTACTTTCTCAGTTTTAATTAAAAACAGAAATGAATTATTTTAATCTACCATTTTGAGAGTCAGCATTATTGCATGTGATTATCCACTGAAATGGGGTTGGCACAGAAAATTAATGATATTTAAAATATTATCTCTACTATTTTAGTTTGCTCTCCTAGCAAATCTTAATTTAGTCCAAAAATCTTCTCTTTACACATGATCCTAAGTAAATAGGCATTTATCCAGTGGATTGAGACTCTAAATGTTAACTTTTCAAGTGTTATTTAAACTGTCTTCTGTCATTAAAAACCTCAATCTTTTGGCATATGTAACTGTATAGTATATAAAATATCTTAAACACAAATTATATAATTAAAAATATCCAGTAACTCTTCTATGAGTAGATGACCATAGGGACTCTGTTTTGCCCAGGACAGTCCTGGTTTACCCTTGTTGTCCTAGGTGAATTTCAAATAGTAACTCCTTTCACTTTCAAAAGTGTTGTGGCTTGGAGAATAAATTTTATAGTCATTCTATCATAAGCCAATTTCATTCAATATATAAATTATTAGGAAACAATTATTCATTTTGACATTTAAGGAAAATGGAAGTTTTTGATTGACCATTAAATATCCTCTGATAAGTTAGTAGTTCTGGTTGCATATCAGAATCACATATAGATCGCCCATAAACCAATGAAAGTTTCTGGAGGTGGAACACAGGTATCAGTATGTTTAAAATCTTCACAGATAATTTTAACATGAGGTCAAGGTTGAGAATCACTGGATTATATAGATTGTGCATTTAAACTTGACTTCCTTTTCAGGATTACTCAAAGATATTTTAAATAATTCAAATTATTTTAAATAATTTTTCTAGCCGGCATACCTAGCTAGTGTTCTAATTCAGTTTCAGACTTGTAATGTATATACAGTAAAGCATATCAGTGGATACTTTTTGAACCAACCATCATAAGCAAATAATCTAATAACTCACAGGCCAATTTAATCATGAAAATAATTCTAATAATTGAGCTAAACTTTGGTTTCTTTTTCTTTCCGCTAACTTAAGAATTTGATAAAGATTTGAATGGTGAATGTGTAGTTTGGAACTTATAAATAGCTGGTACAGTTGATCTTTTATACATAGACAAAAGGCAATTATTGAGGTGAATATTGTCGGGAATTACTGGAGTCATTCACGGGGTGTTTAGGGGTACCTGATGGTTTAGAAGATTAGAGAAATGTACAGTCATATATTCTGGAAATGGACCTGAGTATTCATCATAGTATGAGAATTATTATCTCATAGGAATGAGATCTCAAAAATTACAAAGGGTTTGGGGATTTCTGACACTTGGGAACAAAAAAAATAGCATTATGACTTTCATCTGTATATTTCCTATAAGATACCAAAGTCAAAACTCCCCTCAGGAGAGATCCTGCAATGAGTTGGGACAGAGGTAATTCTGTGTTTCTGCTTGGTGTCCCTCTATACAAATTGGTTAAATAGTTCAGAAGAAAGTGAGTCTTCAAAAGACAGTGAATCTTCAATATTAACAAAAGATTTAAATAATTTTTATTGTTTAAAAATGATTTTATTGAATTTGTGATTACAACCCCTGTAAATGACTCTTTTAATTCTGAGTATATGTAACATAATACTGCTTCATTTTAGTTTGATTTAAAGATAGAAGTCTTCTAACATCACCCAGTTATTATGCTTTGAAGGAACTGACACATTACATGAAGTTTTCCATAAAGAAGCCACGGTCAATTTGTTCTACAATTTTTTACAGTAGTTGATGTTCTGTTATAAAATTTCCTGAGTCTTTAAGGTGAAAATATTTAGCTGTATTAAGATTACATGACTTCAAAAAGACACAGAGTAAGCATTTGAAAGATCTCAAAACTCAAGATAATGTACCATTTGTTAGAAGGAATTTATCTCAATTCAAATATGCTTTAGAAAAAGATAGAAATGAATTTCTTTGAAGAATTTATTTAAGCAAAAAATACTTTTAGATCAGTTTTACCTAAAGCATATATGAATAAGCTGACTTTAGCCTCTTTCACATGTGACCTGCTATTCATATAATCAAATACATAAGCCTAAGGATAACTTACTGGAGTCTGAGATTTTGAAAATGAATGTGTGTTTAAAAATGAATATTCCAGGGTAGAAGCTCTCAGAGTATGGTCTCTGGATCAGCAGTATCAGAATTGCCTTGAACCTACTACAAATTCAAATTCTTGATTCCCACTCAAGACCTACTGAATTAGATCTCTGAAAAGATGCTCAATAAACTATGTTTTATCAAGCCTTCCAGGTGATTTCAGATGCATCCTAAAGTTTGAGACTTTTTAGGGACTAAAGTATGAGGTCAGTGAGTTAAGGGTGAAATTGATTTGGCATAGCTAGATGATATGGAAGCTTGACTAGTTTAACTGTGTGTTCCTTTAAGAATTCATTAGTGGAATACATTTTAAAGATTTTATGTGCCTGTGGGTGATCATAATTCCTTGTTGTCAAAGAACAACAGGATAATTTTTGTGAGCAAATTTACATGTAACTTGTGTGTATCTGTTTCTTCTTGCTTAATTTTTTAAATTTCTCTCAATGAATAAATACAACTCACATTTTAGCCATAAATATATAGCTAAGAACTGATCCTTTGAGCATTTCTTTTGCTTTTCCTTAAATCATATAGATATGTATTTTTTTTAACGTGAAGATTTATTGAATAGCTCATGTTTCTTAAATGAAACTTCACAAGACTGAGCAGTAGATTGTGATGTTTTTCCATCTCTAATATCAATTTTTCTTAGAAAAAATTAAAAATAGCCTAGCACATAGGAAGCATATCATTGAATAAAATAAACAAGTATTCCTGCCCTGTAGACCAACTTTTTAGCAAGTTTTATGTACTGTAAATCCAATTTAGAAGTAAAGTTTATAAGTACTTGAATTGATAACCTTTATTCTATTATGATAGTTCCTTTTAGAATGAAAAGGTTCCCATGTGTCAGCCTGAGATTATTTTAGAGGTGACAATATTGTCAGTGTTCTATCTCTGGTTTGAGACTGAGTCTTTCAGCTCAGAGTTCCTCAGAGTCACTGCTTATGATTAGTATATTTACGTTACCTAGTTGTCTTTAGACAAATTGGCCAGAGACCTGTGTGGGTGAGAGCTGTACAGAACACTTGTAGAACTGGGTGACACAGAAAAAGTACCTGATCAGGCCTTTGTGGAGAATGTCTGTTGTGACTATTTCTTCATGTCATCCGTCTCATGGCTTTTTTTTTTTTTCCCCTTTGGTACTGATACTTGGATATATATATATAATTGGTATTCTCTCTTACTTATTTGCCATGATTGGGCTGGTATGCTTACTTATTTTTCTGACAAATTTAACAGAAAAGGTAGTAAGAAGATAGTTGGGAAGGGAAACAGAAAAATGTTGCTGCCTGAGATGAACTTGAAGAGATGTGGCCTTTTACAGATTTGTAAACTAGCCACAAGGTGGCGCCATCATCATCATCTGCTGCTGCTGCTGCAGCTGCTAAGTCGCTTCAGTCGTGTCCGACTCTGCGCGACCCCATAGGCCGCTGCCCACCAGGCTCCCCCGTACCTGGGATTCTCCAGGCAAGAACACTGGAGTGGGTTGCCATTTCCTTCTCCAATGCATGAAAGTGAAGTCGCTCAGCCGTGTCCGACTCTTAGCTACCTCTTGGACTGCAGCCTACCAGGCTCCTCCGTTCATGGGATTTTCCAGGCAAGAGTACTGGAGTGGGTTGCCATTGCCTTATCCAGACGCCATCGTCTAAGGACAGCTTAGTTGCTTTTCAGGAATTAATGAAAGCTTGCTCTGGGTGCAAAAGTTATCCTAGAATGGAAGAATAAGGTAGGGACCCTACAGCTTTCTGTTCATATGTAAGATATGAAATCTTACAAAGAGCAACTTAGTGAATATTTATTACATTAATAAGTGATGGCTTCTCAACAAATATTTTTATTTCACTGACTTCAAGTAGTCTTTTTTCTCCCCTTTTTGAAAGGAGCTTCATTCTTTTAGTTATCAATGTGCTAGTAAGAGAGTAAGACTAAAAATTTACAATTTAAATATCTGCTGTTTCGTCATTGGGTTGTTATTTTTATGTGACTTTATGCTAGCTTTAAAAAAGTGAAGTAGTTTCATATCTAGAGAATACTTTTTTGAAAGTCTGGGACATCATGCAAAAAGGTGTAGGCAAAAAGGGCAGGAAAGAAAACTAGGTAAAGACTAGTGATCACAAGAGGAAGAAGATACAATTCTTGAAGCTCCATCAGTTGAAAAACCATTAGAGAGTTTTAGGGATGAAAGGATGCGGTTAAAGTATAACTGTTGTTGGCGGTGTTTGTGTTTAAATCTATGAGACTTCAGAAAGACCTAAGATGTTTGCAAACTACTAAGAGGCAAACAGGACTTTTCTAACATGAAAAAGGAGACCAGATAGACCTTGGCTCTGGTTTGGATAGAAAATACAAGTTCAGTTCAGTCGCTTAGTCATGTCTGAGTCTTTGCGACCCCATGAACTGCAGCACGCCAGGCCTCCATGTCCATCACCAACTCCTGGAGTTCACCAAAACCCATGTCCACTGAGTCGGTGATGCCATCCGATCATCTCATCCTCTGTCGGCCCCTTCTCCTCCTGCCCTCAATCTTTCCCAGCATCAGGGTCTTTTCAAATGAGTCAGCTCTCCACATCAAGTGGCCAAAGGATTGGAGTTTCAGCTTCAACATCAGTCTTCCAATGAACACCCAGGACTGATCTCCTTTAGAATGGACTGGTTGGATCTCCTTGCAGTCCAAGGGACTCTCAAGAGTCTTCTCCAACACCACAGTTCAAAAGCATCAATTCTTTGGCACTCAGCTTTCTTTACAGTCCAACTCTCACATCCATACATGACTACTGGAAAAACCATAGCCTTGACTAGATGACCTTTGTTGACAATGTCTCTGCTTTTTAATGTGCTGTCTAGGTTGGTCATAACTTTCCTTCCAAGGAGTAAGCGTCTTTTAATTTCATAGCTGCAATCACCATCTGCAGTGCCCAGAAAAATAAAGTCAGCCACTGTGTTTCCACTGTTTCCCCATCTATTTGCCATGAAGTGATGGGACTGGATGCCATGATTTTAGTTTTCTGAATGTTGAGCTTTAAGCCAACTTTTTCACTCTCCTCTTTCACTTTCATCAAGAGGCTCTTTACTTCTTTGTTAGTCCCTAACTTGTTTTTTGCTTGTCAGAATATTTAAAAAGTGTGTAAATTTATTTTCACTGTTATTGTTGTGCAGCATAAACTTTTAATGTAAGCATATAGCAATTTATTTTTGTTTATAATTTTGTGATGCAGAGTTTAAATTGGGGAATATTAACTTCTAGCATTAATCTAACACTGAATCCTATTTTTCAAGTTAGTGGGTAAATAGCAATTACAATTAGAAAATGATGACAAAGAAAATAAAAGCCTTTGTTATCATAAAGAACTAAGTTTACAACTACTTGCTCAGACAAAGAATGAACCCTCATTTAGGTTTCAGTTGATTGCAGAGTAGACCATCAATAAAAAAAGACAAAATAATTCAATAGCAGGAAAAATATAATTTTATGCCTTTAACCTCAAACTTCCTCCTCATTAGTGGAAATCC
Organism: Cervus canadensis; assembly: GCF_019320065.1. NCBI lineage: Eukaryota > Metazoa > Chordata > Mammalia > Artiodactyla > Cervidae > Cervus > Cervus canadensis. The sequence goes on along the minus strand of NC_057392.1, from coordinate 61,639,887 downwards.
TTTTAAAATACCATGAAGTATTCTCATTGCCTTAAAAATGTAATTTTTAAAGAATGTTGTGAGGAAGAAAAATGCCACAATAGAGCTGAGAAAGGTATGTATCTAATTGTGACTTTTCTCCTGGGCCTCAGGCCCATATATGCCTCTGCTTCCCAGCCAGCACAGTGGTAAAGAACCCCCTGACAACACAGGAGGTGCAAGAGACGCAGGTTTGATCCCTACGTCAGGAAGATCTCCTGGAGGAGGAAATGGCCACCTGCTCCAGTGTTGCTTGGAAAATCCCATGCACAAAGGAGACTGGTGGGCTGCAGTCCATGGGGTCACAAAGAGTCAGAAACCACTGAACACACACACACACACACACACACACACACACACACACACACTAGATGTCTGCATTTATATTGTACATGCACTTCAAACTTACATTGGGGACATCTCTCAACACTAAGAAATTTTCCACTGAATCAGTTCAGTTCAGTCGTGTCCAACTCTTTGCAACTCTATGGACTGCAGCACACCAGGCCTCCCTGTCCATCACCAACTCCTGGAGTTTGCTCAAACTCATGTCCATTGAGTCGGTGATGCCATCCAACCATCTCATCCTCTGTTGTACCCTTCTCCTCCTGCCTTCAATTTTTCCCAGGATCAGGGTCTTTTCCAATGAGTCAGTTGTTTGCATCAGGCAGCCAAAATATTGGAATTTCAGCTTCAGCATCAATCCTTCCAATGAATATCAGGACTGATTTCCTTTAGGATTGACTGGTTGGATCTCCTTGCTGTCCAAGGGACTCTCAAGAGTGTTCTCCAATGCCACAGTTCAAAACCATCAATTCTTTGGCACTCAGCTTTTTTTATAGTCCAGATATTTCCAAAACCATCAATTCTTTGGCACTCAGCTTTTTTTATAGTCCAGATATTTCCACTGAATATTTGTTATATTGATTTATTTTTCAGTTCCTTGCTTGGAATATGTTTTCTCTTTTTTAATGGCACTGTACACTCCCTCTTCTCTGAACTATCACTCCTTCCTTGACCACCCCAGGGCTTCTATTTTCTATGCTTACATAATCCTGTAGCCTGGAGTAGGAAATGGCAACCCACTCTAGTATTCTTGCCTGAATGGAAAATTCCACAGACAGAGAAGCCTTCGGGCTATAGTTCATGGGGTCACAAAGAGTCAGACTGAGCACAGATACACAGATTCCTCTAGTATACTGTATTTCTGCCTTGATAGCTCTTATAGCTCCTTTACTTGTCAGTATCACTCACTAGAATTTAAGCTCTGTGATGGGAGGCCAAATTTACTTTATCCACTACTACATCCTCCGCAACCCCCTGTACCTGGCAAATGTTAAATCAACAATATTTGTTGAATAAAAATATTCACTTTTATATTCATGAAAATATAAAAGTTTCATGTTTATGGCAAAGAATCAGCATAAACAGCACATCAGATTCAAAAGGCAGGTTGAATTAACCTTGCTGCACCCCCAGACTCTCATTGCCGATGAAGTAGTGTGGGTACACACAGATGAGGGACAGGTGGATGGTGATGGTAGTGGAGACAAATGAAATGGAAAACCAGCTCCTTCCTGGTGGGTGCTGGAGCTCTCTCCAGCTGCCCCCCTCCTTCTCTCTCTCTCCATTCACCCTGGTTCTAATTATCACCAGCTGGAGCCACTTAATCCTAGCAGCTTAAATATTACTAAAACATCTGTGAGAATGCAGTGTGTAAGCTTCAGATGGCACCAAAGCAAACAATTTTTTCCCCTCATTTTTCTTGCTATACCTTTACCTTTCAGAACTGCCAACTCTGAAGAATGGGAAGAGTGATACAGATCAGAATATTTATTAGGGATATAAGAATCTACCTCCTTCGGTCACATCCCAGGAACCAATCACTTCTGGACTCATCCTGAATTGCAGTTTTTTATAGCATCATTACTTAATCGATGGATTCAAAGTCCAAAAAATTAAGGACAAAAATACTTGTATTTGTGTGTAAGATATCTATCTATCCTCCTGGAAGAAACCCAAAGGGGTGGTTTTTGAGAACCTAATTCATGTTGTAAAACACTTTTATGAATTAGAGAAATACTGTCCAGCTTATAAACTTGGACATTGGATATTTAAGATTTTAGAAGACATTAGAAATTAGTTGATTTGCTCATTGTCTTTGATTTTTTTTTTTCACACTTAAAGTTGCTCAGTTGTGTCTGACTCTTTGTGACCCCATGGACTATACAGTCCATGGAATTTTCCAGCCAAGAATACTGGAGTGGGTAGCGTTTTCCCTTCTCCAGATGATCTTCCCAACCCAGGGGTCAAACCCAGGTCTCCCACATTGCAGACAGATTCTTTACCAGCTGAGCCACAAGGGAAGCCCAAGAATACTGGAGTGGGTGGCCTATCCCTACTGGAGTGGGTGGCTCTATCCCTGGGTCAGAAAGGGGGTCTTTCTGACCCAGGAATCAAACCGGGGTCTCCTGCATTGCAGGCAGATTCTTTACCAACTGAGCTATCAGGGAAGCCCATCATATTGACCTACTTTTTGTCTACTTAGCCTTTTCTCTTGGTAAAGGAGTGCCCTGGAGTGCCTACCCAAGTCCTTTGCATCTGTGTGGCCTGTAAGACTTACCTCAGCCATCACCTGATGGCTCCATCCCTGCTCTTTCTCAACATTTCTTTAGCATTATGGCTACCACAATTCCCCACGCTTTGTTTTCATGGTATCCTATATCTCCTCAACCGATTGTCTTCAGAGACTTTTTCAGAAAACAACTCCAAAATTCTGCTCTACTAAAAAAGTCAGGCAGTTTGACCCTTCCACAGAATATGTCGTTTATGCCCAGAAAGACTAGAGCTTGGTCTTTTTCGTTCAGGTCTGTCCGCTGTCCATGTCTTCTGAATGTAACTCCATCCCCATACCTCTTTAGTATTGAGGTTTCATATCCTGAGCACAGCCTGTCACAGGGAGTGAGCTTATGGTATTTCCTTCTGAGAGAGGAACATGCAAGCTGTTACAGACTGAAGGTGTGTTTCCAACTCCCTTTCTCCTGATTTCATAGAGTGAAGCCCTAACCCCCAGTGCAGTGGCATTCAGAAGTAGATATTTGGGAGATAATTAGGTATAGATGAGATCATGAGGGTAGAGCCTCCATGGTATAGTTACTGTCATTTTGAAAGATGAAGATTCTGGAATGTGCTCTTTCTTCACCATGTGAGAAAACAAGAAGAAGACAAATCTGCAAACCAGGACGAGAGCCCTTATCAGACACCAGATCTGCCAGTACCTTGATCTTGCACTTCCCAGTTCTTGGAAATGTGAGAAATAAATGTTTGTCACCCAGTCTATGGTACCTTGTTATAGGAACTTGAGCTAAGACATAAAGCTCACTTTTAGTGAGCTTTTAGTGTTGCTCACTGAAAACTCAGTTTTAGTGTTGTGGTAGTTCTGCCTCCAGGGTCAAAATAGACTGGGTTAGAACGCCAGTGCCTCTGTTTACTAGCTGTGAGATCTTGGGCAAGTTGCCTAACTTGTATGTGGCTCAGTTTCCTCATCTGTAAAATGGAATTGATAATATTGTAGTGTCTACTTATGGGGTTGTTATGAAGAATAAATTAATTAATGCATGTGAAACCCTCAAAATGGTACCTAGTGCATAGAGCTCAACTGATGTTAGCTGTCATTTTACATGTTCTACAGCTGAACGTGGAACAGTAATCTTGATGAATGTGACTGTGGCCTCACTCCAGGTCCCTGGTTCCTGTATCATGTCTGGCACAAACCTGCCTGTCCTCCCCATTGGAAGGTGGCTGGGCTCTGCCTGGATGGCTGGCATCCCTGCATCCCACGACACAGAATACACCCTCAACATAAACCTTAGAAGTCTATTGCACCGTCTGCTGCACGGCTCTGGAGACGGTGTGATTTCTCTCCAGCCCATGTCTCTCTGCACAGTTCTTTCCTTAGCATCCTCCCACAGGCTCTGAAACTAAGAATTCTTATTTCTCCCAGTATAGGAAAAAAATGGTTATTAGTACATAGGTCCCAGTCATTGTTCTAAAATATACATCTGAGTATACTCAGCACCTTGTTTGACAAACATTGAATAATTCCTTCTCTTCCATGGGCTTCCCTGGTGGCTCAGACAATAAAGAATCCGCCTTCAATGCGGGAGACCTGGCTTCAATCCCCCTGGTTGGGAAGATTCCCTGGAGGAGGGAATGGCAACCCATTCCAGTATTCTTGCCTGGAGAAATCCATGGACAGAGGAGCCTGGCAGGCTACATACAGTCCATGGGGTTGCAAAGAGTCAGACACAACTGATTGACTAAACATAGCACAGCATGGGATAAAATGCAATCAACCTAGAATGCCTTTTATACTTCTTTACTTCCATTCCTGAATCTGGCGTCTTTCCTTTCTAATTGCCCTTTGTTCTCACGCCTGCATACTCTGTCTTCTTACATCTCTCTCTGCCTTGTGCACCTTCTCCTGTCTATCAAGAAGGTTCTTTTTGGCTTGGTGAACTCTTATCATCCTTGAAGACTCGGCTCAAATCACCCCTTTTATGTTTGATTGATTCTTATGGGCAAAGTTAGCTATTCTCTTTCCTAATACAGTCTTTGTACCACCTTATACCTGGTTAGGGGCTTCCCTGGTAGCTTAGCTGGTAAAGAATCCACTTGCAGTGCAGGAGACCATGGTTCAATTCCTGGGTTGGGAAGATTCCCTGGAGAAGGGATAAGCCACGCTCTCCAGTATTCTTGGGCTTCTCTGGCATCTCAGATGATGGAGAATCTGCCTGCAATGCGGGAGACCTGGGTTCAGTCTCTGGGTTGGGAAGATCCCCTGGAGGAGGGCATGGCAACCCACTCCAGTATTTTTGCCTGAAGAATCCCCATGGACAGAGGAGCCTGGCGGGCTCCTCTGGGGTCACAAAGAGTCGGACATGACTGAGTGACTAAGCACAGAAGCGCACAGCACATACCAGGTTAGAGGGAGCTTCAGTAAGAGAGACCTCCGTTTAAGAGCTACCCAGAGCTGTTCTGTGTGGGAGGAGACAGCATGTCATCTTGGAAAGATCATTTTTAGTCTATGAAGTGTCACTCATGGGCCTTTCTTAATTGTATTTTGAAGGCTGTCTTGTGTGTTAACCTCTGTGATGAACGGTTCTGATTCTGAAGAGAAACATGTATACTTCTTATCCTATATGTTGCAGTGTGGCTGTATTATTGAGTCACATTTTGTTCAATTGATAAATACATTTCAGGAGTGACTGAAATGATTTCCCTCTGTGTAAGCTGGTAAAATACCATTGAAAAGTACTGTTGTAGAAAGACTTTTCTCAAGTGCAAGGCCATGATATTAGCTTGTCATCCTGTGGTGGAGTTTCCTCTTTTAATTATGGGTATGCCGCCTGCATTTAACTAGAGTGTTCTATTTATTCAGTTTACATCTGTGGAGATGCCCTTGGCCACATACTTTAAATTCCTCAAGATTCACACTTTATGGCTTTTTGTCAACCAATTGAAGTTTATAATCTTCATTACACAATTTATTATATGACAAGTTTGAGCATATATTGCTTTTATTTGCCATTTGAATTATAGTTATCCAGAATCATTAAAATGTACATTGATAAAGTAGTACACAGATTTTTTACCCCAAAAATCTGGAAATTCACAGAGGAGTTACAAAACATTATGTTACAATGGTGGCACCATTTTTTTTTTTTTTAAAGTAAAAGCTAGTTCTTTTAAATGCTTTCACTTTTCTAGACCTCCCCCTCCCCTAGAAAAGGGGAAGGACTGGGGAGGTGAAAGAAAAATTTTTAATTCTGAATATTGTGATAATGAAAATGAAGAGTCTACATACATGACTGTATCTAATGGAGTAGCAATTCACTCCAGTTTTCTTGCCTGGAAAATTCTATGGACAGAGAATCCTGGTGGGTTACAGTTCATGGGGTCTCAAAAAGCCAGACACGACTTAGTGACTAAGCACATAGATACAAGATGAGAAAGTCAAAGGGATAAATTTCTCTTAGGGGGAAGCTCTAATTCATTTTTCACATTTGTCTTAATGTCATTATCAACAATGTCTATCCTATTGTAAAGCTAGCTGCCCAGGAATGCTGTTTTTGCCAAAAATGTTCAAATTAAATGATGGGAGAGGGGTTCCCATTGAAAATATACTTGTGAATTTTGTAGTGAATGAAAACTGTCATCTTCACATTCAACTCCTGAGAGGATCTGTTGAGGAAAAAGGACTTGGACTGACCCACCTCTTGAAGGATTTTCCATAGATAGAGGGAAGAAAGGAAGGCGTCCTAAGTTGCGCGGTAGAGGAAGGGTGTTTTGTGGGCAAAGTATAGAGACAAGGACTCATCATTCTAGCTGGGAGGATAATAGGTAGACCAGCTCAACTGGCTTGGAGAGTATGGGAACCTCAGGGTTGACTGGTAATAGTGGATTGAAATCAAGGCTGGGTTGTGAAGTAACCTGAATATCACCCATAGAAAGTGTGTGGACCTCGTAGGAAATGGGGAGGTATTACTCTCGGAAGGAAGAAATGGTGTCTCATAACATCTTTTTCTGTTTGCTGCCTTTAATACATTGTCTGCCACACTGAAGGCATTCAATCATGTCTGAATTGAATGAATGATCCTGTCACTCCTTTGGGCTCCAGATTAAAGTATTCAGTTGATATCTTCACTTGGTTGATTCAAAGGAATTGTGAAGTTGATATGTTTCTCATGATTTTACAATTTCCAACCCAAACCTAATTTCTTTAGTTTTCTCTGTTTCAGTGAATGACCCCACTATCCACTTACTTACATAAACTAAAAGTCCAAGAGTCTTAACCTATCCTCTTATCCACCATGCCCAACACATCACCAAGTTTAACTGACTTCTATATTTACCAATTTATATATTTCACCAATTTATATTGGTTTTACCTTACCTTCTAAATATCCTTCATATATACTCACTTTATCCTCACTAGTCCATGTTGTGGGCAGTTCACCCCACAACTACCACAGTCACTTTATTTTTTCATTTAAAACAATTACTTATTTGAATTGGAGGCTAATTACTTTACAATATTGTGATTTTTTTCCCCCATATATCAATATGAATTGGCCATAGACATATGCTTCCCCTCCATCTTGAAGCCACCTCCACTCTCCCTCCCTACCCTATCCCACCAGGTTGTCATAGAGCACTGGCTTTGGGTGCCCTCTGGAGTCACTTTTGAACTTTTATTTTTTTGGTAACTACTTTGATTTTCCTCCAGAAAAACTTCTACTCAGCAACCAAAGGGAATTTTTTCTATAGGAAAATGAGATGATGTCTTTCAGACTTAAAGTGCTTCCATGCATTCCCATCACCTTTCAGTATCAGTATTAGTTTAGTCGCTCAGTCATGTCCAACTCTTTGTGACCCCATGGACTGCAGCATGCCAGGCCTCCCCGTCCATCACCAACTCTCAGAGTTTACTCAAACTCATGTCCATTGAGTCAGTGACACCATCCAACCGTCTCGTTCTCTGTCATCCCCTTCTCCTCCCACCTTCAATCTTTCCCAGCATCAAGGTCTTTTCAAATGAGTCAGCTCTTCACATCAGGTGGCCAAAGGACTGGAGTTTCAGCTTCAACATCAGTCCTTCCAATGAACACCCAGGACTGATTTCCTTTAGGATGGACTGGTTAGATCTCCTTGCAGTCCTTAGGATAAGGCCAAATCCTTAACATAGCCTACAAGGTCCTTTGCCCTGAGGCCTTACTTCCTTCTCAGGTGTGTTCAGCTTTTACTCCTAATCTTTCTTTGGATTTCCACTAGATCTCCATTTCTTCAGGGAAGTCTTTCTTGCCTTACTGTTAGTTCCTCTCCTTTTATACCATATATCTTGGTTTTCTAGCTTTTTATTATAGTGGAAAAGGTTCATTCATCTGTTTGGTTATTAACACTGGTCTTTTCCACAGATTGTGGTCTCTGCCAGGGTCGAGTCTGTTTTAGTTAGCTCAGGCTGCTGTAACAAAAATGCCATTGATTGGGTGCTTTAAACAGTAGATGTTTATTTTTCACAGTTCTGAAAGCTGAGGAGTCTAAGATCAAGTTGTGGTCACATTTAGTGTCTGGTGTGTGCATGTGTGCTAAGTCGCTTCAGCTGTGTCCAACTCTTTGTGAACCCATGGACTGTAGCCCACCAGGATCCTCTGTCCATGGGATTCTCCAGACAAGAATACTGGAGTCGGTTGCCATGCCCTCCTCCAGGGGATCTTCCCCATCAGGGATCGAACCTGCATGACAGGTGGATTCTTTACCACTGAACCACCAGAGAAGCCATTGGTGTCAGGTGAGGACCCACTAACTACCTGGGCTGTAGATGGCCACCTTCTTGCTATGTTTGCACATGGCCACTCCTTGGTGCATGTACATGGCAAGAGAGTTTTTATGACTCTTTTTCTTCTTATAAGGGGATGAATCCCTTCGGGAGAGCACCACTCACATTACCTTATCTAAATCTAATTGCCTTCCAAAGGCCTCATCTCAGAGCCATCACACTGGGGGTAAGGGCTTCAACCTATGAATTTTGGGAGTATACAAATATTAAGCCCACTCAGAGTCTGTTCAGTATTGAATTTCCAGTGGTTAGTACAGCAACCAGTGGCCACTCAATAAAAGATTATAAATTATATGTATGTATATTATTGTAAGAGTTTTGCTGGTGGCTCAGTGGTAAAGAATCTGGCTGCAATGTAGGAGACATGTGCAGGAGACACAGGTTTGATCCCAGGGCCAGGATATCCTCTGGAGAAGGAAATTACAACCCACTCCAGTATTTTCGCCTGGGGAATCCCATGGACAGAGGAGCCTGGCAGGCTACAGTCCATGAGCTCACAAGAGAGTTGGACACAACTTAGTGACTAAACAACAATATATATGTCAATATATGTCCACACCACTAGCAGACTATATATTGACAAATATATGTATATAGTATATAAGTGTGAATATAGTATACAGTCTGGTGATGGCCCAGAGGCTAAATGGGTAAACAAGTGTATGCGGAGTTAGGGAATATTAGAATGTTCCAGTTGTGAAATAACATGATCCTGAACTGCCTCTGTGGCAATGACAAGAACAATATTGGTTGTATGAAGTATTATGAGGAAAGAGGTGGTGATGAGAGAGGCAAGAACAGCACAGAGAGCCCAATTTTCTGAATACAAAGCTAATTTCTGGACCTCTGCAAGAGAATTCATGTGGTATAGATGATGGACATCATCCCTCTCCTGCACACACACAGATACCCAAAGGAGCCTTCAGTATGAAGATGTTCAGCTGGGACTGAAATGGACGCTGAAACAGGTGCTTCTACACTGTTTATATTAAGACTGCCCTTTGATTTGCAGCTGTGGCATCTATGTAGAGTTTGACTAATTTTTCATTTAGATTCATGTCCTTCCCATTGTTTTAGCTGAGAAATAAACAGCATGCTCAGGGTCATCAATGAGAAAAGAAGCTGAAAATCCCAATTTCAGTGCTTTTGAACTGATTGCAGTCATAGTTCATCCTCATGGGTTTATTGCTGAAGGATATCAGTTAGACAAAATGCGAAGCACACCTTGATTGCTCTGTGATACAGAGGCCACAATCCAATTCTTGTGAAGGACTCAAGGGATATGCTTGGAAATTAATTAAACAGATTTCCTCCCTAACTTTTAAAAATCATAAAAACAGAAACATAAAAAAAAAAAAAAAAAACCAGAAACATCATACAAATCAGTTGTATATTTTATTTTGCATGTTTTCTTCTAGTCTTTGAGCATTTACATCTGTGTCTAAGTTATGCTTTACATTTTATTTGCTACATTTCATTTAATATGCACAGTATTTTCCCATGTTTCTGTATATTATTTCTAAATATCTTTTGTCATGAATCCATGATATCTCCATAGATTTAGGTACCTTGATTTATTTTATTCTTCTACTTGAATATTTTAGATTTTTTTTTCAAATTTTCACTTTCAGATGATGTTGCAGTACATGTAAGTTCTGTCTTGTTCACTTATTTACCCAGTATTTAATAATTCGTCAAGATGGGAATAGTAAATTCAACAGTAAAAACCCTTTGAACTCTCGATACATATTGCTAAATTGCTTTCCTAAGTGGTTTAGCAATTATATAACAAAAATAAATGAGTTCAAACAGATATGGTTGCATACTTACCATTTACAGCATCCTGTTTAGGTATAATTTGAAGTATGAGATATCTTTGGAAGAAAAAAAATTGGCATTACCAGGTTACAACTTGGAATTTTGCTGTGGTTGGAAAAACAGAAACACAAGCAGGAAGCAATTCTTAGGATATAAAATTGTCATGCAAGAAATGTTGGAAACCCACGGGATATTGAGAGAATATCAGGCATATTATAAGATGGGAGACTGGAGTTCTTAAACATAGAGTTGAGGTTGAGTGAGGGAGCCACAGAAGTGTTTTAGGATGAACTACATATTAATTTCCTGGGGCTACAGTAACAATGTTCCACAAACTCTGTTGCTTATACAACAGAAATTATCTTGCAGTTTTAGAGGATAGAAGTTCGAAATGAAGTTGTTGGCAAAGTTGGTTTCTCATGAGGACTGTGGGGAAAGTGTTTCATTTCCCTCTCCTAGCTTCTGGTAGCCTCTCGCTGGCTTCCTTGGCTAGTAGATGACCCTTTCCCTGTGTCTTGATTTACACTGTCTTCCCTCTAAGTCTCTGTGTCCAAATTTCCCCCTTTTCATAAGGACACAGTTATATCTAGATTAGGGCCCACCCTAAGAGTCTCATCTTAATTTGATCATCTGCAAAGACCCTATTTTCAAATAACGTCACACTCACAGGTACTTGAGGACTTGGGATTCCAGCATCTTTCTGGGACACTCCAGTCAACCTGTAACAAGCCCTTAATACAAGTTTTTGTGAAGATAAGGGTGGATTAAGTGCAGTATAAAGCATGAGGTTTTGAAGTCAGGTAGTGTTCAAACTCCAAATTGAGTTTGAATCACAATTTGGCTTCTTACTGGTTCTGTGATTTTTTTTTTTCCTTTATTTATTTATTTTTTCAGTGGGTTTTGTCATACATTGATATGTATCAGCCATGGATTTACACGTATTCCCCATCCCGATCCCCCCTTCCACCTCCCTCTCCACCCGATTCCTCTGGGTCTTCCCAGTGCACCAGGCCTGAGCACTTGTCTCATGCATCCCACCTGGGCTGGTGATCTGTTTCACCATAGATAGTATACATGCTGTTCTTTCGAAACATCCCACCCTCACCTTCTCCCACAGAGTTCAAAAGTCTGTTCTGTACTTCTGTATCTCTTTTTCTGTTTTGCATATAGGGTTGTCGTTACCATCTTTCTAAATTCCATATATATGTGTTAGTATGCTGTAATGTTCTTTATCTTTCTGGTTTACTTCACTCTGTATAATGGGCTCCAGTTTCATCCATCTCAGTAGGACTGGTTCAAATGAATTCTTTTTAACGGCTGAGTAATATTCCATGGTGTATATGTACCACAGCTTCCTTATCCATTCATCTGCTGATGGGCATCTAGGTTGCTTCCATGTCCTGGCTATTATAAACAGTGCTGCGATGAACATTGGGGTGCACGTGTCTCTTTCAGATCTGGTTTCCTCAGTGTGTATGCCCAGAAGTGGGATTGCTGGGTCATATGGCAGGTTCTATTTCCAGTTTTTTAAGGAATCTCCACACTGTTTTCCATAGTGGCTGTACTAGTTTGCATTCCCACCAACAGTGTAAGAGGGTTCCCTTTTCTCCACACCCTCTCCAGCATTTATTGCTTGTAGACTTTTGGATAGCAGCCATCCTGACTGGTGTGTAATGGTACCTCATTGTGGTTTTGATTTGCATTTCTCTAATAATGAGTGATGTTGAGCATCTTTTCATGTGTTTGTTAGCCATCTGTATGTCTTCTTTGGAGAAATGTCTGTTTAGTTCTTTGGCCCATTTTTTGATTGGGTCATTTATTTTTCTGGAATTGAGCTGCAGGAGTTGCTTGTATATTTTTGAGATTAATCCTTTGTCTGTTTCTTCATTTGCTATTATTTTCTCCCAATCTGAGGGCTGTCTTTTCACCTTACTTATAGTTTCCTTTGTAGTGCAAAAGCTTTTAAGTTTCATTAGGTCCCATTTGTTTAGTTTTGCTTTTATTTCCAATATTCTGGGAGGTGGTCATAGAGGATCTTGCTGTGATTTATGTCGGAGAGTGTTTTGCCTATGTTCTCCTCTAGGAGTTTTATAGTTTCTGGTCTTACATTTAGATCTTTAATCCATTTTGAGTTTATTTTTGTGTATGGTGTTAGAAAGTGTTCTAGTTTCATTCTTTTACAAGTGGTTGACCAGTTTTCCCAGCACCACTTGTTAAAGAGGTTGTCTTTTTTCCATTGTATATCCTTGCCTCCTTTGTCAAAGATAAGGTGTCCATAAGTTCGTGGATTCATCTCTGGGCTTTCTATTCTGTTCCATTGATCTATATTTCTGTCTTTGTGCCAGTACCATACTGTCTTGATGACTGTGGCTTTGTAGTAGAGTCTGAAGTCAGGCAGGTTGATTCCTCCAGTTCCATTCTTCTTTCTCAAGATTACTTTGGCTATTTGAGGTTTTTTTGTATTTCCATACAAATTGTGAAATTCTTTGGTCTAGTTCTGTGAAAAATACCCTTGGTAGCTTGATAGGGATTGCATTGAATCTATAGATTGCTTTGGGTAGAATAGCCATTTTGACAATATTGATTCTTCCAATCCATGAGCATGGTATGTTTCTCCATCTGTTTGTGTCCTCTTTGATTTCTTTCATCAGTGTTTATAGTTTTCTATGTATAGGTCTTTTGTTTCTTTAGGTAGATATACTCCTAAGTATTTTATTCTTTTTGTTGCAATGGTGAATGGTATTGTTTCCTTAATTTCTCTTTCTGTTTTTTTTTTTTTTTTATATAGGAATGCAAGGGATTTCTGTGTGTTAATTTTATATCCTGCAACTTTACTATATTCATTGATTAGCTCTAGTAATTTTCTGGTAGAGTCTTTAGGGTTTTCTATATAGAGGATCATGTCATCTGCAAACAGTGAGAGTTTTACTTCTTCTTTTCCTATCTGGATTCCTTTACTTCTTTTTCTGCTCTGATTGCTGTGGCCAAAACTTCCAACACTATGATTGAATAGTAGTGGTGAGAGTGGGCCACCCTTGTCTTGTTCCTGATTTCAGGGGAATGCTTTCAATTTTTCACGCATTGAGGGTGATGCTTGCTGTGGGTTTGTCATATATAGCTTTTATTATGTTGAGGTATGTTCCTTCTATTCCTGCTTTTTGGAGAGTTTTAATCATAAATGAGTGTTGAATTTTGTCAAAGGCTTTCTCTGCATCTATTGAGATAATCATATGGTTTTTATCTTTCAATTTGTTAATGTGGTGTATTACATTGATTGATTTGCGGATATTAAAGAATCCTTGCATTCCTGGGATAAAGCCCACTTGGTCATGGTGTATGATTTTTTAAATATGTTGTTGGATTCTGTTTGCTAGAATTTTGTTAAGGATTTTTGCATCTATGTTCATCAGTGATATTGGCCTGTAGTTTTCTTTTTTTGTGGCATCTTTGTCTGGTTTTGGAATTAGGGTGATGGTGGCCTCATAGAATGAGTTTGGAAGCTTACCTTCATCTGCAATTTTCTGGAAGAGTTTGAGTAAGATAGGTGTTAGCTCTTCTCTAAATTTTTGGTAGAATTCAGCTGTGAAGCCATCTGGTCCTGGGCTTTTGTTTGCTGGGAGATTTTTGATTACAGTTTCGATTTCCTTGCCTGTGATGGGTCTGTTAAGATCTTCTATTTCTTCCTGGTTCAGTTTTGGAAGTTATACTTTTCTAAGAATTTGTCCATTTCATCCAAGTTGTCCATTTTATTGGCATAGAGCTGCTGGTAGTAGTCTCTTATGATCCTTTGTATTTCAGTGTTGTCTGTTGTGATCTCTCCATTTTCATTTCTAATTTTGTTAATTTGGTTCTTCTCTCTTTGTTTCTTAATGAGTCTTGCTAATGGTTTGTCAATTTTGTTTATTTTTTCAAAAAACCAGCTTTTAGCTTTGTTGATTTTTGCTATGGTCTCTTTAGTTTCTATTGCATTTATTTCTGCCTTAATTTTTAAGATTTCTTTCCTTCTGCTAACCCTGGGTTTCTTCATTTCTTCCTTCTCTAATTGCTTTAGGTGTAGAGTTAGGTTATTTATTTGGTTTTTTTCTTGTTTTTTGATATAAGCCTGTAATGCTATGAACCTTCCCCTTAGCACTGCTTTTACAGTGTCCCATAGGTTTTGGGTTGTTGTGTTTTCATTTTCATTCATTTCTATACATATTTTGATTTCTTTTTTGATTTCTTCTATGATTTGTTGGTTATTCAGAAGCGTGTTATTTAGCCTCCATATGTTTGAAGTTTTAACAATTTTTTTTCCTGTAATTGAGATCTAATCTTACTGCACTGTGGTCAGAAAAGATGACTGGAATGATTTCAATTTTTTTGAATTTTCCAAGACCAGATTTATGGCCCAGGATGTGATTTATTCTGGAGAAGGTTCCGTGTGCACTTGAGAAAAAGGTGAAGTTGATTGTTTTGGGGTGAAATGTCCTATAGATATCAATTAGGTCTAGCTGGTCCATTGTGTCATTTAAGGTTTGTGTTTCCTTGTTAATTTTCTGTTTAGTTGATCTATCCATAGTTGTGAGTGGGGTATTAAAGTCTCCCACTATTATTGTGTTAGTATTAATTTCCTCTTTCATACTCGTTAGTGTTTGCC
>NC_057392.1:61620959-61625007 GCF_019320065.1 Cervus canadensis | reverse complement strand
ATGTTTATCTTTCTGGCTTACTTCACTCTGCATAATGGGCTCCAGTTTCATCCATCTCTTTAGAACTGATTTAAATGAATTCTTTTTAATGGCTGAGTAATATTCTATTGTGTATATGTACCATAGAGTCCTTATCCATTCGTCTGCTGATGGGCATCTAGGTTGCTTCCATGTCCTGGCTGTTATAAACAGTGCTGCGATGAACATTGGGGTGCATGTGTCTCTTTCAGATCTGGTTTCCTCGGTGTGTATGCCCAGGAGTGGGATTGCTGGGTCATATGGCAGGTCTATTTCCAGTTTTTTAAGAAATCTCCACACTGTTCTCCATAGCGGCTGTACTAGTTTGCATTCCCACCAACAGTGTAAGAGGGTTCCCTTTTCTCCACACCCTCTCCAGCATTTATTGCTTGTAGACTTTTGGATAGCAGCCATCCTGACTGGCGTGTAATGGTACCTCACTGTGGTTTTGATTTGCATTTCTCTGATAATGAGTGATGTTGAGCATCTTAAAAAAGTAATATTTCTATTTGTATGTATCTTTATACATTTATCTGTTAATGGACACTCAGACTGCCTTCATATCTTGGCTATTATAAATAGTTCTGCAATAAACATTGGGGTGCATATATCTTTTTGAATTAGTGTTTTTATTCTCTTTGGATAAATATTCAGAAGTCGAACTGCTGGGTCTTATGGTAGCTCTATTTTAAATTTTTTGAAGAACTATAACAGTTCTTCAAACCGTAAACTGTAATGCCTGTACCAATTTACATTCCCGTCAACAGTGCATGAGTGTTCCCTTTTTTCCACATTCCCACTAACACTTCTTATTTGTTGTCTTTCTGACAATAACTCTTTTGACAGATGTGAGGTGATGTCTCATTGTGCTTTTGATTTGTATTTCCCTCATGATTGGTGATGTTGAGCACCTTTTCATGTACCTGTTGGCCCTTTGCATGTCTTCTTTGGGAAACTGTCTATTCATATCTTCTGCCCATTTTTAATTGGATTGTTCTTTGATGTTAGGTTGTATGATTTTTTAAAGATATACTTTGGATATTAAATCCTTATCAGACATATCAATTGCAAATATCTTCTCACATTCGGTAAGTTACCTTTTCACCTTGTAGATGGTTTCCTTCACTGTGCAAAAGCTTTTTAGTTTGATGTGGTCTCATATGTTTAGTTTTGCTTTTGTCGCCCTTGCCAGATGAGACATATATAAAAATATTGCACAAGACTGATTTCAGATAACATACTGCATATGTCTTCTGCTAGGAAGGTCTTATATTTAACACTGTAGTCAATTTTGAGTTTATTTTTGCATATTGTGTGAGGAAATGGTCGTTTCAATTTTTTATATGTAGCTGTGCAGTTTTCCCAACAGCACATATTGAAGAGTTTATCTTATCCTTATTGTTTATTATTGACTCCTTTGTTGTAGATTAATTGACCATGTGTGTGTGAATTTATGTTTGGCATAAATCTATTTTGGCATAAATCTATTCTGTCCCTATAGTCAAGGTGTAGGTTTTGTACCAGTATCACATTGTTTTGATCACTACAGCATTGTAGCATAGTTTGACATCAGGGTGTGTGATACCTCTATATTTGCTCTTTCTCGAGATTGCTTGGCTATTCAGGGTCTTTTATGGTTCCATACAAACTTCAAAATTATTTGTTCTTGTCATGTGAAAAATACCGTTGGTATTTTGATAGGGATTGCATTGAACTGGAAGATTGTTTTGAATAATATGGACATTTTAACAATTTTAATTCTTCAATCCATGAGCATATACCTTTCCATTTATTTGTGTTGTCTTCAATTTCTTTGATTATTTTCTTACAGTTTTCAAAGTATAGGTCTTTTACCTCCTTGGCTAAATTTATTCCTAGATAGCTTATTCTTTTTAAGGTGATTTTAAAGAGATTGTTTTCTTGATTTTTTTTCCCAATTGTTCACTATTAACGTATAGAAATGCAACCGATTACCATATATGAATTTTGTATCCCGAAACTTTACTGAATGCAGTGATTAGTTCTAGTAGTTTTTGAGTGAAGTCTTTCTTTAAGGTTTTCTATATGTAGCATCATGCCATCTTTAAACAGTGAGTTTTACTTCTTTCCTTTCAATTTGGATGTGTTTTATTTCTTTTTGTCTAATTGCTATAGGAAGGATTTCTGATACTATTGTGAAAAAGTGATAAGAATGGGCATCCTTATCTTTTTACTAATCTTAGATATAAAAACTCTTAGGTTTTCACCATTAATATGATGTTAGCTGTGGGTTTGTCATAAATGTCACTTATTATGTTAAGGTATGTTTCATCTAAACCCACTTTCTTGAGAATTTTTATCATGAGAAGATGTTGAATTTTGTCAAATGCTTTTTCTTGATTGAGATGATCATATGACTTCTTCATTTTGTGATGTGATGTATCACATTGTTTAATTTGCTGATACTGAATGATCCTTGCATCCCTGGAAAATGTCACACTTATTCAGGATGTATGATGCTTTTAATGTATTGTTGACTTTGGTTGCTAATATTTTGTTGAGAATATTTGTACATATCTTCATGGCAACCCAATCCAGTGTTATTGCCTGGAGAATTCCATGGGCAGAGGAGCCTGGCAAGCTACAGTCCATGGGGTTGCAAAGAGTTAGATTTGACTGAGTGACTAATGCTTTCACTTTTCGCTTTCATCAGGGATTTTTTTTGGTAGTCTTTTTCTGGTTTTGGTGTCAGGGTAATGGTGGCCTCATAGAAGGAGTTTGAGAATGTTTCCTTCTCTTCAATTTTTTTGAATAGTTTGCAAAGAATAGGTATCAACACTTCTTTAAATATTTGATAGAATTCTCCTGGGAAGCCATCCACCTTTGCTCTTGGCTTTTGTATGTGTAAAGTTTTTTTTTTAATTACCAATTCAATTTCATTGCTAATAATCAGTCTGTTCAGATTCTCTATGTCTTCCTGATTCAGTCTCAGAAAGTTGTATGTTTCTAGAAATTTATCCATTTCTTCTAGGTTGCCCAATTTTTGGCACATAATTGTTCATAGTATTATTTTTGATCATATTTCTGTGATATTGTTTATAAATATTCTTTAATTTCTGTTTTGTCTTATTTTTCACTTCTGATTTTATTTTGGCTCTTTCTCTTTTTTTCTTGATGAATCTGGCTAAAGGTTTATCAATTTTGCTTATCTTTTCAAAAACTAACTTTAATTTCATTGATTTTTTCCTTTTTTTTTTTTTGCTTTGTTGTTGTTGTCTATTTTATTTCCACTGGGAACTTTATTATTCCTTCAATTTTGGGAGCTTCCCAGGTGGCTCAGTGGTAAAGAACCCGCCTGCCAATGCAGGGGACATAGGAGATGCGAGTTTAATCCTACAGTCAGGAAGATCCCCTGGAGGAGGAAATGGCAACCCACTCCTGTATTCTTCCCTGGAGAATTCCCAGTTTTCTTCTTATAAGGATTGATTCCTAGTTCCATATGGATCTGGTCATAAAAGATGCTTGACATTATCTCAATCTTCTTAAATTTATTGAAATTTTTTGTGGCCAGCATATGATTTATCTTGTAGAATGTTCCAAGGAAGACATACAGATGGCTAACAAACACATGAAAAGATGCTCAACATCACTCATTATTAGAGATATGCAAATCAAAACCACAATGAGGTACCATTACACGCCAGTCAGGATGGCTGCTATCCAAAAGTCTACAAGCAATAAATGCTGGAGAGGGTGTGGAGAAAAGGGAACCCTCTTACACTGTTGGTGGGAATGCAAACTAGTACAGCCACTATGGAGAACAGTATGGAGATTCCTTAAAAAACTGTAAATAGAACTGCCATATGACCCAGCAAGCCCACTCCTGGGCATACACACCGAGGAAACCAGATCTTGAAAGAGACACGTGCACCCCAATGTTCATCGCAGCACTGTTTATAAAAGCCAGGACATGGAAGCAACCTAGATGCCCATCAGCAGATGAATGGATAAGGAAGCTGTGGTACATATACACCATGGAATATTACTCAGC
>NC_057392.1:61607713-61620864 GCF_019320065.1 Cervus canadensis | reverse complement strand
GGTGAAACAGATCACCAGCCCAGGTGGGATGCATGAGACAAGTGCTCGGGCCTGGTGCACTGGGAAGACCCAGAGGAATCAGGTGGAGAGGGAGGTGGGAGGGGGGATCGGGATGGGGAATACGTGTAACTCTATGGCTGATTCATATCAATGTATGACAAAACCCACTGAAATGTTGTGAAGTAATTAGCCTCCAACTAATAAAAAAATAAAAAAATAAAAAAAATAAAAAAAAATAAAAAAAAAAAAGAAAATGTGTGTTCTCTTGGTTTTGGATAGAATGTTCTATAGATATTTATCAAGTCTATATGGTCTAATGTCTCAATTAAGGATAATATTTTCTTATTGATTTTTCCATCTGGATGCTCTATCTATTGATATAAGTGTATTATTAAAGTCTCCTAGTATTATTGCATCACAGTCACTTTTTTTCTTGATCTCTATTTCTGTTAATATTTGCTTTATACATTTAGATGCTCCTATGTTAGGGTCATATATGTTTACAGCTGTATATGTTCTTTTCTTGGATTGACCTTTTTCATCATTATGTAATACCCTTCTTTGTCTTTCATTATAGTCTGATTTAAAATCTATTTTATCTGATATGAGTAGTGCTGCACCGGCTTTATTTTCATTTTTTATTTACATGGAATATCTTTTTCCATTTTTTCATTTTAAGTCTCTCTGTGTCTTTAACTCTTAAGTGAGTCTCTTGTAAGCAGCATATAGATGAGGTCTTTTTTATCCATTCACCCAACCTATGTCTTTCAATTGGTGCATTTAGTTCATGTACATTGAAAGTAATCCTGTAAAGAATTACTGCAATGTGGGAGACCTGAGTTCGATCCTTGGGTCAGGATCATCCCCTGGAGAAGGGAATGGCTACCCACTCCAGTATTCTTGCCTGGAGAATTCCATGGACAGAGGAGCCTGGCAGGCTCCAGTTCATGGGGTCACTAAGAGTCAGATGTACTGAGTGACTAACCCTTTCACTTCACGTACTTGCTGCCATTTTGTTACTTGTTTTCTGGTTGTTTTTGTAGTTCTTCTCTGTTCTTCTTTTAGTTTCTTCCTGTGTGGTTTGATAATTTTCTTTCGTGGCGTGTTTTGTTTCCTTTCTGTTTATTTTTTGTGTGTCTATTGTAGGTATTTGTTGTTATCATGAGATCTGTTTATCTATATGTTTAAACTGATAGTCATTTAAGTTCAAACACATTTTAAAGGCTATACATTTTTTACTCTCCCTGCCCACTTTTTATGTTTTTGATGTCATATAATTTTATATCTTTTTGTATATTTCTTATCTACTTATTGTAGTTATAGTTGGTTTACAACTTCTGTCTTTTCACCTTTATATTAGCTTTTTAAGTGGCCTTTAGTATATATTTGCTTTTACTAGGGAAATTTTTCTGGAGAAGGCAATGGCAACCTACTCCAGTGTTCTTGCCTGGAGAATCCCAGGGACAGGGGAGCCTGGTGGGCTGCCGTCTATGGGGTCGCACAGAGTCGGACACGAGTGAAGCGATTTAGCAGCAGCAGTAGCAGCAGCAGGGAGATTTTTGCTCTCATGTTTTCTTCTTGTTATGGCCTTTTCTTTTTCACTTAAAGAAGACTCTAGCATTTCTTGTAAGGCCAATTTAGTATTAGTGAGTTATTTTAGTTTGTGTATGTCTGGGAAACTCTTTGTCTCCTTCAGTTCTCATTGCTACATTGCTGGGTTGCATATTCCTGGTTGTATTTTTTTTTCCTTTCAGCACTTTATCATGCCACCCTCTTCTGGCCTTCAAAGTTTCTGCTGAAAAATCACTTGATAGCCTTATGGGGGGTTGTTTGTATGTGACTTTCTGCTATTTTCTCTTGCTGCCTTTAAAATTCCTTCTTTATCTCCCACATTTGCCATTTTAATTAGGATACATCTTGGTGTGACTCTCTTTGGGTTCATCTTGTTTGAGACTCTCTGTGGTTCCTTGATCTCGATTATCTTTTTTCTTCCCAGGTATAGTAAATTTTCAGCTATTATTCTATCATATATGTTTTCTGCCCTTTTCTTTCTCACTTGTTTTGATCCCCCTATAATGCAAATGGTAGTACACTTGATGATCTCAGAGATCCCTTAAACTATCTTCATTTTTTTTAATTCTTTTTTTCTTTTTATCTTTTGATTGGGTGATTTCCACTATTCTGTCTTCCAGGTTGCTTATGTGTTCTTCCATATCACCTAATCTGCAGTTGATTACTTCTAGTATATTTTTCATTTCAATTATTCTTCAGCTCTGATTTTTTTTTTTTTATGTTTTCTAATTCTTTGTTGAAATTCTCACCGTGTTCCTCTCTTCATCTGAGTTTGGTGAGCATTTTTTATGACTGATGTTTTGAACTCTTGATCAGATAACTTACTTAGCTCAGCTTCACTAGGATTTTTCCCTGGGAGTTTTATCTTGTTCTTTTTTTTGGAACATACATTTATCTCTTCTCATTTTCTTTGATTTTCTGTGTTTATCTGTATGAACTTGGCAAAAGCCTTGAAGCCTGTTCTGTGTAGGATCATCTCTTTGCATGTTGCTTCTGCCAGGTGGCTCTGGCAAGAGCAGAAGGCTGGAGCCAAAACAAATGTGGACTACGGCTTTTCCAAGGTGTTTTGGGGAAAGGGGAATTGGAGCTGGAGGGGCATTGGAGATGGAGCCCGGCACAGGCTGGAGTTTCCCTTTGAGTATACTGGGGAACTAGGGTGGGGCTGGAGGCAAAGCCCATTGTGGGCCTGACACTTCTAGGGTGCATGGGGGTCTGCTGCCTTGGTAGGGTAGGGTTGGGTCTGGAGCTAGGTATGGGCTGAGAGTGTGCTGGTGTGGGCATGGCAAGCTGGTGATAGTACCAGGCATCTATCTACTTCTGCTCTGGGACTCAGAGCAGGTAAGTTTGTATGTATGGCCCTTAAGAGCGGAGTCTTTTTTCTAAAGTTCGATGGCTCTTCAGGTAATAAGTGTTGCTGGTTTTTGAAACCAAATGAGGTTATTTATCTTCTAGTTGCTGGTTCATAGAGGTGGGGTTCCCCTCACCCCTTAGGGAGGACTTCTGAATTTGTGATATCCCTTTCCACTTTTGAATTGCCTGCCAGGGGTGTGGGTCCTGCCTAAATCGCTTCTTTTCTCTTTTTACACATTTCAGTGTAATTTTTTTCTTTCTTTCTATCCTTCATTGCAAAAGAGCTATTCTGTTAGTCTTCATGTTGTTCTCAGAGAGAGTTGTTTTATATGTAGTTGTAGTTTTGGTTGTTTGGCCTGAGGTGATCCAGTCTTGGAGTCTAGTTTTGGTGTGTCTGTGAGAAGAAGTGAGCTCAGGACCTTCTTACTCTGCCATTGTGATCCTGCCTTAAATCAAACTATGTTCTTAAAAAATTCCCCCATATAATTATGTTAATACTATATCATCATTGGGGGAGGGAGAAAAAAAAATACTATATCATCAGTGATCCATCATTTCCTCACAGATTTGAGATGCCATCTTTATTATGTTCACATGTGTGCCTGATTTTATTTCTGGGTTCTCTTCTTTTCACTGACCTATTTTTCAATTCCTGTAGCAGGACCACTCTGTTTTTAATATAACATTAAGACATATTTTGAGTGGGTCGGACTAGGCTCCATTATTTATTTTTCATAAATTTCTGTATAATTCTGCATTTATTCTTTTGGAAAGTCTTTTTACTTTAAAGCAAATGTGTTGATATCAGTGAGATTTTTGTTGCACTTTTGAATTTGTAGAGTAACTAAAGGATAAATATCCTCCCATCCAGGAATGTTGTATATTTCTCCACACTGGAAGTTTTCCTTTCTCTCAGCAAAATTTTATGGTTTTCTTTATGCATTGTATAAAGAAAATTTTTCTTAACCAAATTGTATATTTTTTGCTAAACTTTTTCTTAATCAAATTTTGTTACAAAATTATGAAAATTTTGTATCTGTTTTGTAAATTAGATTTTAAAAGATTATAGGATTCTTCTGTTATTGCAGGTATATAAAAATTATTAATTTTTGGTATATATTTACCTTATATCCAAAATCCTAATAGAATTAAATTAGTATTTCTACTATTTTGTCAGTTGATTTTTCTCTTTGAATTGTCTTGGGTCAACAATCATATAGTTTTGTCTCTGATATTTATGCTCTTGATTTCTTGTTCCTGATTAATTTTATAGTCTAGAACCACAGAATAATAGTTGTGGGTAGTGGACATCCTTATTTTGTTTCTAGATTTAATGAAAATACTTTGTATTTTATGTTCTTTTGGTTTCCAGTTCTACTGAGTTTGAGGAATTTAAATTAATTTAGACTTAGTTTTTTAGTTTTTGATGAAACTTTCATATAAAAAATACCTGGGCCTGGTTAATTTGGGGGAATAAATCTCTGGCTGTGTTTTCCATTTCTTCTGTTTATTGCTGTGAATTTTCACACTTTCTATCACTTTTTGCACTTTGGTAATTAAAATTTTTTTTATGTAATAATCTTTGGGCTTCCCTTGTGGCTCAGCTGGTAAAGAATCTGCCTGCAATGCAGGAGACCTGGGTTCAATCCCTGGGTTGGGAAGAACCCCAGGAGAAGGGAAAGGCTACCCATTCCAGTATTCTGGCCTGGAGAATTCCATGGACTGTATAGTCCATGGGATGGCAAAGAGGCAAATACTACTGAGTCACTTTCACTTTCACTTCTTATAGTTTCAATTTTATTGGTTAAGAAGTTGAACACAATGTTCTCTTATAACCCCCATCGCATGATTGCATCTCTTTATCTTTTTATTATTTGTGTCTTATCTCTTTCTTGATGTTATGTTTGTTACACATCTTCCTATTTTAGTAGTCTTTTCAAAGACCTAATTTCTTAGCCTGCCATTTTTATCTCTTATTCCATGAATTTGTTCAGTAATAATTTTTCACTTAAAATTACCTTTTGTGCTACACAACTTTTGTATACATATATAAATATGTGTAATATGTATATTTTAGAAAACGTATGAATCTTTGCCTAACTAAAACAAATTATGACATTTTAATCCCACTTGTTTGACTTAGTATGAATAGAATGATAGATTTCTAATAAAAAAAAGATATGCAACAAGCAACAAAGATTTACTGTGTAGCATAGGGAACTATAGTCAATATCTTGTAATAACCTATGATGGAAAATAGTTTCAAAAATAATATATGTATGCTTATACAACTGAATCACCTTGCTGTGCACTTGAAACATTGCAAGTCAACTATACTTCAATAAAATATGTATATTTTAAAATAAATAAAATTATCTTTTGATTTACTTTGTCCTTTTTTTGTACCTCCCTAGTTGAAAATGGATTATTTTTAATTGTTTTCAAATAAATGTATTTAGAGTTAGACATTTTCTTTTAAATAGTACCTTGGTTGCATCTGATAGATTTGTTTTGAAAATTTCATTTCATTTATTTATTTATTTTTGGCTGCACTGAGTCTTTGTTGCTGCGTGAGGGCTTTTTCAGTCACAGTGAGTAGGGGCTACTCTCAAGTTTCAGTGTGTGGACTTCTCATTGTGGTGGCTACTCTTGTTGTGGAGCAGGAGTTCTGGGGTGTGGGCTTCAGTAGTTGAGGCACACAGGCTTAGCTGTTGAGCAGCATGTAGAATCTTCCCAGACTAGGGATTAAACCCATGTCTCCTGCTTTTGTAGGTAGATTCTCAACCACTGGACTACCAGGGAAGTCCTGATAAATTTTAATATGTGACATTTTCACAGTTGTTTCTTTATAAGTAGATTAATAGTCTACTTTTATTGTTAACTTATACTATTGAATTGTGACTAGATAATGGGCTGTAAATTTCAACTTTGAAGAATTCATTGATGGTTTATTGTGACTTTACACATGACTACTTTTTGGGTAATATTTCAGAGTTCTTTGAAAGGAAAGATATTCTTTGTGTTTGATATTCATTCTGTATACATTATTAAAATTAGTAATAGAGTTATTCAAATTCTCTGTAAACTTCTTTATTTCTTGTCTACTTATCCTGTCCTTTTCTAAGAGAGATGAGTTAAGGTTTTCTGTTATAATTTTGACTTTGTGACTAAATCCACTTTTTTTCTAATAGTTTTTGCATTATATTTTGATGGTACTCTATTTAGTTCTGATGGTTTATGACTGTAGCTATCTTCCTGGGGGAATTACAGCTTATTTCATTATAAACCTTCCTTGTCCCATTTCATGCTTTTTGACTTGAATTTTTACTTTTTTATGTCAATAATGGCACATATGCTTTCTTTTATTGTGATTTGCCTGACATATGTTTATCTATGTTTTATTTTTTAAACTTTTGTTACCATAAGTAGCATATTGCTAGAAGTAAATCTTTAGTTTTATTGATATGTTTGGTCTTATTTCTACCATCTTATTTTGTGTTTGCATTTTATAATACTTTATATAAAGGGTGTACATGTATATATACACACATATATATCTTATCCTGATTTTATGACCTAGATGAAATTATTTCTCTGTTCCTTTTCCCCTTTTAATGGCTTGTCAAGAATTTATTTCTTTACCTTAAAATTGTTAACATATTGATATACTTTTCTATGCTAAAAATTAATGATTGGACATTTATTGCTTCCAGTCCTGGCTAATATAAATAGTGCTGCAATGAACATTGGGGTATATCTTTTTGTGTTATGGTATGCTCAAGGTATATATCCAGTGGTGGATTGCTGGGTCATCAGTTCAGCTGCTCAATAATGTCCAACTCTTTGCAACCTCATGGACTGCAGCACGCCAGCTTTCCTTGTCTATCACTGAATCCCACAGCTTGCTCATACTCATGTCCATTGAGTTGGGGATGCCATCCATCATCTCATCCTCTCATCCCCTTCTCCTCCTGCCTTCAATCTTTCCCAGCATCAGGGTCTTTTCTTAGGAGTCAGCTCTTCACATCAGGTGCCCAAAGTGTTGGAGCCTCAGCTTCAGCATCAGTCCTTGCAATGAATATTCAGGGTGATTTCCTTTAGGATCAACTGCTTTGATCTCCTTGCAGTCAAAGGACTGTCAAGAGTCTTCTCCAACACCACAGTTTAAAAGCATCAATACTTCAGTGCTCAGCCTTCTTTACAGTCCAACTCTCACATCCATACATGACTACTGGAAAAACCATAGCTTTAACTAGGTGGACATTTGTTGGCAAAGTAATGTCTCTGCTTTTTAATATGCCATCTAGGTTGGTCATAACTTTCCTTCCAAGGAGTAAGCGTCTTTTAATTTCACAGCTGCAGTCATCATCTACCGGAGAAGGCAATGGCACCCCACTCCAGTACTCTTGCCTGGAAAATCCCATGGACGGAGGAGCCTGGTGGGCTGCAGTCCATGTGGTCGCTAAGAGTTGGACACAACTGAGCGACTTCACTTTCATGTATTGGAGAAGGAAATGGCAACCCACTCCAGTATTCTTGCCTGGAGAATCCCAGGGACGGGGGAGCCTGGTGGGCTGTGGTCTATGGGGTCACACAGAGTCAGACACGACTGAAGTGACTTAGCAGCAGCAGCAGCCCTGTTGTGTACCCTTGGTAGTTATCCCTCAGAGTCGGCATCAGCCAGGATCCTTTCTGGCTTCCATTTGGATTCGGCAACTGGAGATTATAGCAGGGGGTTAGACTTCCCTGTGGCTTGGTAAAGCATCTGCCTACAATGCAGGATACCCCGGTTCGATCCCTGGTTTGGGAAGATCCTCTGGAGAAGAAAATGGCAACCCACTCCAGTACTCTTCCTGGAAAATCCCATGGACGGAGGAGCCTGTTGGGCTACAGTCCATGGGGTCACAGAGGGTCAGACATGACTGAGTGACTTCACTTCACTTCACTTCAGAAGATAGGAGGAGAGAGACAGTGGAGTGTTTCTTTTCCTGCTCCCTCCCAGCTTTGCCTCATCATTCGGCCAGTGGTTGATCTCTCTACATCTGGAATGATAAATTGGAGGCTGATATGACCATCACTGTGTTTTGGGAAGATGGTGGCTGACAGTGCTAAGCATAGAGTGTAATGGGAAGAAATAGGATCAAGAAGACTAAAGAGAAGTAACTATTACAGTAGTTCCCACAGGAGATGAGGAAGCTCTGTATTAAGGCCTTTTTGGACAAGGGGGCACATTTCAGAGACATCTCTGAGGTAGCTACTATGAGATTTAGAGATCAATTAGGATAAGAAGTCAGAGAGAAGGTAAATGTGACAAGGGGTATTTTATTTGGGAAGTTTTTATAAGGAAGTTGGTGACAAGACAGTGGGAATGTGGGGGTGTAGGGAGAAACAGGAAAAAATAATGAGTTTGGAATACAGTTTTGATCCAAATAAGTCTTCATTGCCAGAAAGACATTGGGTTGTACCTATATGCCTCCTTGCATTTATTAAGGAATTTTAAATTAATTTGAGTATCTAAAAACCTGCTATGTGTAGCACACTTAAATTACCATGCAGAGATTATAAGATGGGAGTTTTAGCCATGTAAGAGTTCAGTGACTCTCAAATTAGCGATGATACGATTAAAAAAAACTTTCATCCAATGCTTTTTTTTTTTTTTTTCATCCAATGCTTTAAAAATATAAAATCATAAGTGAAAATATTTTGGGGAATGTGGAAGCATGGAGAAGATTTGAAGCACTTGAGAATGAGTGCAAAAATAAGTAGCTTCTGTTGTTTATGCATGTCTTTCTTTTTAAATTTGGCATTATTCCTGCAAAATTTAGTTTTTAAAGGGTAGCTTTATAAAGCATTATTGAAGTCAATTTCCAAGGCTAAAGTGTGAGGGATGATTTTCCTGTCATTTGTCACCCAAGAGCCTACACTTTCAGTGCTGTGATTATTTCGAGGTGAAAGGTGAGAAGAAATGCCCCTTAAGGTTTATTCAGCTGGGATGTCAGGAATGGTAATCTCAGTCGCTATGGTGTTTGAGCCTGTAGGCTCTGAAAGGATTTACTCTTTTTTCACAAAGAGAGAGCAGAATGGCAGTGTCAAAGATAAAAAGAAATGAGATTTCGAAAAAGTGGATTTCTGTGTCCACAAAATAGCTTTTTATTCAGGGAAGCTTTAATAGGAATTAGTAGTATTGTTTTACATAAAGGGCCAGATCAATGCACTGCGATGAAAGGTAGATGTATTTATAGTTAAAAATGTATACTTCTCTTGACATGATTTGAATTAAAAAATCAGTGATGCATGTAAGGCTATTTCTTGTGTAATTATTAAAACACTTCTATTTTACATTTATAAACATATACATAGATTTAGTTTAAACATTTTATCTAGTAAGATCCTTTTTTGTATCTGAGGTGGTGGAAGAGAGCAGGCAGACCCAGGCACTGGGAAACTGGAAGGACCTTCCTTTCTGTAATTTCAGTCAAGGGCCAGATCTCCTTGTTGTTTGACTATGATTTCTACAAATGGTGGCATTAGACAAACTTTTGGGGGAATCATTTTATATGTACTGGAAAAGTTGCAGTGAACAAGAAGATACAATATCAGCTCTCTAGGAGTTTATAGACAGACAAAATCAGTGGCCTTAGTAAATAGGTAAATAGATCTCATTTTAATTTTAATTGCTTCTGGTCTTGGAAATGGGGTTTTAGAGATAATATCCAACACATTGATTCATTTTTCAGATGAGAAAACTGATGCTTGGAGATGTTAAGTAACCTGTCAAAGGTCTCAAGCTAGTCTGTGGCAAAACTAAGACAATTTACTTTAAGCCCAATTCATTTTCTAGGGGTACAGCACAGCTCACTTTGAGCACATCAGAGGAAAAGTGACGAAAACAGGGGAGAAGTATGTTAGTAGGGTCACTCTTTGAAGTTTTTTGGGTTTTTTTTTTTTTGAGTTTTGGGATTTTTTTTTTTTTTCAGTGTTGGCACATAGTATTTAATATATATGTTAGTTACAACTATGATCATTATTATTTGTGCTATTTTCTTTTTTTTTTTTTTGTTTTTTGTTTTTTGTTTTTTTTGGTAAGTTAATTTCTTTTTTTTTTTTTTAATTAGTTGGAGGCTAATTACTTCACAACATTTCAGTGGGTTTTGTCA
This sequence comes from Cervus canadensis, assembly GCF_019320065.1. NCBI lineage: Eukaryota > Metazoa > Chordata > Mammalia > Artiodactyla > Cervidae > Cervus > Cervus canadensis. Next base: position 61,610,785 of record NC_057392.1, on the reverse strand, counting down.
TACATTGATATGAATCAGCCATAGATTTACACTTATTCCCCATCCCGATCCCCCCTCCCACCTCCCTCTCCACCCGATTCCTCTGGGTCTTCCCAGTGCACCAGGCCCGAGCACTTGTCTCATGCATCCCACCTGGGCTGGTGATCTGTTTCACCATAGATAGTATACATGCTGTTCTTTTTGAAACATCCCACCCTCACCTTCTCTCACAGAGTTCAAAAGTCTGTTCTGTATTTCTGTGTCTCTTTTTCTGTTTTGCATATAGGGTTATCGTTACCATCTTTCTAAATTCCATATATATGTGTTAGTATGCTGTAATGTTCTTTATCTTTCTGGCTTACTTCACTCTATATAAGGGGCTCAGTTTCATCCATCTTCATTAGGACTGGTTCAATGAATTCTTTTTAACGGCTAAGTAATATTCCATGATGTATATGTACCACAGCTTCCTTATCCATTCTTCTGCTGATGGGCATCTAGGTTGCTTCCATGTCCTGGCTATTATAAACAGTGCTGCGATGAACATTGGGGTGCACGTGTCTCTTTCAGATCTGGTTTCCTCAGTGTGTATGCCCAGAAGTGGGATTGCTGGGTCATATGGCAGTTCTATATCCAGTTTTTTAAGAAATCTCCACACTGTTCTCCATAGCGGCTGTACTAGTTTGCATCCCCACCACAGTGTAAGAGGGTTCCCTTTTCTCCACACCCTCTCCAGCATTTATTGCTTGTAGACTTTTGGATAGCAGCCATCCTGACTGGCATGTAATGGTACCTCATTGTGGTTTTGATTTGCATTTCTCTGATAATGAGTGATGTTGAGCATCTTTTCATGTGTTTGTTATCCATCTGTATGTCTTCTTTGGAGAAATGTCTGTTTAGATCTTTGGCCCATTTTTTGATTGGGTCATTTATTTTTCTGGAATTGAGCTGCAGGAGTTGCTTGTATATTTTTGAGATTAATCGTTTGTCTGTTGCCTCTGTTTCTTCATTTGCTATTATTTTCTCCCAATTTGAGGGCTGTCTTTTCACCTTGCTTATAGTTTCCTTTGTAGTGCAAAAGTTTTTAAGTTTCATTAGATCCCATTTGTTTAGTTTTGCTTTTATTTCCAATATTCTGGGAGGTGGGTCATAGAGGATCTTGCTGTGATTTATGTCGGAGAGTGTTTTGCCTATGCTCTCCTCTAGGAGTTTTATAGTTTCTGGTCTGACATTTAGATCTTTAATCATTTTGAGTTTATTTTTGTGTATGGTGTTAGAAAGTGTTCTAGTTTCATTCTTTTACAAGTGGTTGACCAGTTTTCCCAGCACCACTTGTTAAAGAGGTTGTCTTTTTTCCATTGTATATCCTTGCCTCCTTTGTTGAAGATAAGGTGTCCATAGGTTTGTGGATTTATCTCTGGGCTTTCTATTCTGTTCCATTGATCTATATTTCTGTCTTTGTGCCAGTACCATACTGTCTGATGACTGTGGCTTTGTAGTAGAGCCTAAAGTCAGGCAGGTGATTCCTCCAGTTCCATTCTTCTTTCTCAAGATTGCTTTGGCTATTCGAGGTTTTTTGTATTTCCATACAAATTGTGAAATTATTTGTTCTAGTTCTGTGAAAAATACCGTTGGTAGCTTGATAGGGATTGCATTGAATCTATAGATTGCTTTGGGTAGAACAGCCATTTTGACAATATTGATTTCTTCCAATCCATGAACACGGTATGTTTCTCCATCTGTTTGTGTCCTCTTTGATTTCTTTCATCAGTGTTTTATAGTTTTCTATGTATAGGTCTTTTGTTTCTTTAGGTAGATATACTCCTAAGTATTTTATTCTTTTTGTTGCAATGGTGAATGGTATTGTTTCCTTAATTTCTCTTTCTGTTTTTTCATTGTTAGTACATAGGAATGCAAGGGATTTCTGTGTGTTAATTTTATATCCTGCAACTTCACTATATTCATTGATTAGTTCTAGTAATTTTCTGGTAGAGTCTTTAGGGTTTTCTATATAGAGGATCATGTCATCTGCAAACAGTGAGAGTTTCACTTCTTCTTTTCCTATCTGGATTCCTTTTACTTCTTTTTCTGCTCTGATTGCTGTGGCCAAAACTTCCAACACTATGTTGAACAGTAGTGGTGACAGTGGGCACCCTTGTCTTGTTCCTGATTTCAGGGGGAATGCTTTCAATTTTTCACCATTGAGGGTGACGCTTGCTGTGGGTTTGTCATATATGGCTTTTATTATGTTGAGGTATGTTCCTTCTATTCCTGCTTTCTGGAGAGTTTTAATCATAAATGGATGTTGAATTTTGTCAAAGGCTTTCTCTGCATCTATTGAGATAATCGTATGGTTTTTATCTTTCAATTTGTTAATGTGGTGTATTACATTGATTGATTTGCGGATATTAAAGAATCCTTGCATTCCTTGGATAAAGCCCACTTGGTCATGGTGTATGAATTTTTTAATATGTTGTTGCATTCTGTTTGCTAGAATTTTTTTAAGGATTTTTGCATCTATGTTCATCAGTGATATTGGCCTGAGTTTTTCCTTTTTTTGTGGCATCTTTTGTCAGGTTTTGGAATAAGGGTGATGGTGGCCTCATAGAATGAGTCTGGAAGCTTACCTTCATCTGCAATTTTCTGGAAGAGTTTGAGTAAGATAGGTGTTAGCTCTTCTCTAAAATTTTGGTAGAATTCAGCTGTGAAGCCATCTGGTCCTGGGCTTTTGTTTGCTGGAAGATTTTTGATTACAGTTTCGATTTCCTTGCCTGTGATGGTCTGTTAAGATCTTCTATTTCTTCCTGGTTCAGTTTTGGAAAGTTATACTTTTCTAAGAATTTGTCCATTTCATCCAAGTTGTCCATTTTATTGGCATAGAGCTGCTGGTAGTAGTCTCTTATGATCCTTTGTATTTCAGTGTTGTCTGTTGTGATCTCTCCATTTTCATTTCTTATTTTGTTAATTTGGTTCTTCTCTCTTTGTTTCTTAATGAGTCTTGCTAATGGTTTGTCAATTTTGTTTATTTTTTCAAAAAAACAGCTTTTAGCTTTGTTGATTTTTGCTATGGTCTCTTTAGTTTCTATTGCATTT
>NC_057392.1:61535533-61607613 GCF_019320065.1 Cervus canadensis | reverse complement strand
GTGTTTTATAGTTTTCTATGTATAGGTCCTTTGTTTCTTTAGGTAGATATACTCCTAAGTATTTTATTCTTTTTGTTGCAATGGTGAATGGTATTGTTTCGTTAATTTCTCTTTCTGTTTTTTCATTGTTAGTATATATGAATGCAAGGGATTTCTGTGTGTTAATTTTATATCCTGCAACTTTACTATATTCATTGATTAGCTCTAGTAATTTTCTGGTAGAGTCTTTAGGGTTTTCTATGTAGAGGATCATGTCATCTGCAAACAATGAGAGTTTCACTTCTTCTTTTCCTATCTGGATTCCTTTTTACTTCTTTTTCTGCTCTGATTGCTGTGGCCAAAACTTCCAACACTATGTTGAACAGTAGTGGTGAGAGTGGGCACCCTTGTCTTGTTCCTGATTTCAGGGAAATGCTTTCAATTTTTCACCATTGAGGGTGATGCTTGCTGTGGGTTTGTCAATATAGCTTTATTATGTTGAGGTATGTTCCTTCTTATTCCTGCTTTTGGAAGAGTTTTAATCAATAGAATGAGTGTTGAATTTCTGTCAAGGTTTCTCTGCATCTATTGAAGATAATTCTATATTGGTTTTCATCTATTCAATTGTTTAATGTGTTGTATTACTAATTGATTGATTTGCAGGATATTGAAATCCTTGCATTCCTGGGATAAAGCCCACTTTGGTCGTGGTTATCATTTTTTTTAATGATGTTGTTGGATTCTGTTTGCTAGATTGTTAAAGGATTTTTGCATCTATGTTCATTGCAGTGGATATTGGGCCTGTAGTTTTCTTTTTTTGTGGCATCTTTGTCAGGTTTTGGAATTAGGGTGATGGTGGCCTCAATAGATTGAGTTGGAAGTTTACCACCTTCTGCAACTTTCTGGAAGAGTTTGAGTAAAGGTAGGTGTTAGCTTCTTCTATAAAATTTTTTGGTAGCGAATTCAGCTGTGAACCATCTGGTCCTGGGCTTTTGTTTGCTGGAAGATTTTTGATTACAGTTTCGATTTCCTTGCTTGTGATGGGTCTGTTAAGATCTTCTATTTCTTCCTGGTTCAGTTTTGGAAAGTTATACTTTCCTAATAATTTGTCCATTTCATCCAAGTTGTCCATTTTATTGGCATAGAGCTGCTGTAGTAGTCTCTTATGATCCTTTGTATTTCAGTGTTGTCTGTTGTGATCTCTCCATTTTCATTTCTAATTTTGTTAATTTGGTTCTTCTCTCTTTGCTTCTTAATGAGTCTTGCTAACAGTTTGTCAATTTTGTTTATTTTTTCAAAAAGCCAGCTTTTAGCTTTGTTGATTTTTGCTATGGTCTCTTTAGTTTCTTTTGCATTTATTTCTGCCCTGATTTTTAAGATTTCTTTCCTTCTGCTAACTCTGGGGTTCTTCATTTCTTCCTTCTCTAATTGCTTTAGGTGTAGAGTTAGGTTATTTATTTGGTTTTTTTCTTGTTTCTTGATGTAAGTCTGTAATGCTATGAACCTTCCCCTTAGCACTGCTTTTACAGTGTCCCATAGTTTGGGTTGTTGTGTTTTCATTTTCATTCATTTCTATACATATTTGATTTCTTTTTTGATTTCTTCTAGATTTGTTGGTTATTCAGAAGCGTGTTATTTAGGCCCTCCAGGTGTTTGGAATTTTTTAAACATTTTTTTCCCTGTAATTGAGATCTAATCTTACTGCACTGCTGGTCGAGAAAGATGACTGGAATGATTTCAGATTTTTTTTGAATTTTCCAGACTAGATTTTATGCCGCAGGAGTTGATCTATTCTGGAGAAGGTTCCGTGCACTTTTAGAAAAAGGTGAAGTTGGCTTGTTTTGGGTGAAAGTCCCTATAGATTATCATCAGGTCTAGCTGGTCCATTGTGGTCAATTTAAAGTTTGTGTTTCCTGTTAATTTTCTGTTTAGTTGATCTATCCATAGTTGTGAGTGGGGTATTAAAGTCTCCCACTATTATTGTGTTACTATTAATTTCCTCTTTCATACTCGTTAGTGTTTGCCGTACATATTGCGGTGCTCCTATGTTGGGTGCATATATATTTATAATTGTTATATCTTCTTCTTGGATTGATCCTTTGATCATTATGTAGTGTCCTTCTTTGTCTCTTTTCACAGCTTTTATTTGAAAGTCTATTTTATCTGATATGAGTATTGCGACTCCTGCTTTCTTTTGGTCTCCGTTTGCATGAAATATTTTTTTCCAGCCCTTCACTTTCAGTCTGTATGTGTCTCTTGTTTTGAGGTGGTCTCTTGTAGACAGCATATATAGGGGTCCTTGAGTTTTTGTATCCATTCAGCCAATTCTTTGTCTTTTGGTTGGGCATTCAACCCTTTACATTAAGGTAATTATTGATAGGTGTGGTCCCCGTTGCCATTTACTTTTGTTTTTTGGGTTCATGTTATACATACCTGTTTCTCGTGCATTTCCTGTCTAGAGAAGACCTTTAGCATTTGTTGAAGAGCTGGTTTGGTGGTGCTGAATTCTCTCAGCTTTTGCTTATCTGTAAAGCTTTTGAGTTCTCCTTCATATCTGAATGAGATCCTTGCTGGATACAGTAATCTAGGTTGTATGTTATTCTCTTTCATTACTTTCAGGACGTCCTGCCATTCCCTTCTGGCCTGGAGGGTTTCTATTGATAGGTCAGCTGTTATCCTTATGGGAATCCCTTTGTGTGTTATTTGTTGTTTTTCCCTTGCTGCTTTTAATATTGTTCTTTGTGTTTGATCTTTGTTAGTTTGATTAATATGTGTCTTGGGGTGTTTCGCCTTGGGTTTATCCTGTTTGGGACTCTCTGGGTTTCTTGGACTTGAGTGGCTATTTCCTTCCCCATTTTAGGGAAGTTTTCACCTATTATCTCTTCGAGTATTTTCTCATGGCCTTTCTTTTTGTCTTCTTCTTCTGGAACTCCTATGATTCGAATGTTGGGGCGTTTCACATTGTCCCAGAGGTCCCTGAGGTTGTCCTCATTTCTTTTGATCCTTTTTTCTTTTTTCCTCTCTGCTTCATTTATTTCCACCATTTTATCTTCTACCTCACTTATCCTATCTTCTGCCTCCGTTATTCTACTCTTGGTTCCCTCCAAAGTGTTTTTGATCTCATTCATTGCATTATTCATTTTTAATTGACTCTTTTTTATTTCTTCTAGGTCTTTATTAAACAATTCTTGTATCTTTTCAATCTTTGTTTCCAGGCTATTTATCTGTAACTCCATTTTGTTTTCAAGATTTGGGATCATTTTTATTATCATTATTCTAAATTCTTTTTCAGGTAGATTCCCTATCTCCTCCTCTTTTGTTTGACTTGGTGGGCATTTTTCATGTTCCTTTACCTGTTGGGTATTTCTTTGCCTTTTCATCTTGTTTAGATTGCTGTGTCTGGAGTGGACTTTCTGTATTCTGGAGGTCTGTGGTTCCTTTTTATTGTGGAGGATTTACCCAGTGGGTGGGGTTAGACGATTGGCTTGTCAAGGTTTCCCGGTTAGGGAAGCTTGCGTCAGTGTACTGGTGCGTGGAACTTGATTTCTTCTTTTTGGAGAGCAATGGAGTGCCCAGTAATGAGTTTTGAGATGGGTCTATGTGTTAGGTGTCACCTTGGGCAGCCTGTATGTTGACATTCGGGGCTATGTTCCTGTGTTGCTGGAGAATTTGCGTGGTATGTCTTGCTCTAAAACTTACTGGCTCTTGGGTGGTGGTTGGTTTCAGTGTAGGTATGGAGGCTTTTGGACGGTCACTTATTGCTTAGAGTTCCATGTAGTCAGGAGTTTTCTGGTGTTCTCAGGTTTTGGGCTTAAGTTTCCTGCCTCTGGATTTCAGTTTTATTCTTCCTGTAGTCTCAGGACTTCTCCAACTATACAGCACTGATAATAAAACTTCTAGGTTAATGGCGAAAAGATTCTCCCCTGTTAGGGACACCCAGAGAGGTTCACAGAGTTACATGAACAGGAGAAAAGGGAGGAGGGAGATAGAGATGAGCAGGAAGAGAAAAAGGGGGACTCAAGAGGAGAGAGACAGATCTACGCAGCTGTCTGTTCCCAGAGTGTTCTCCGTATCTCAGACACCTACAAGGATTCACAGAATTGGATTGGAAAGAGAAGGGGAAAGGAGGAAATAGAGGTGTTCTGAGGTAGAAAACAGAGAGTCAAGATTGGGAGAGAATAATCTTCGGTTTAAAGATAGGGCTTCTCTTTTTTTTTTTTTGGTAAGGTTATAGTGTAGTGAAAATGAAAATGAAGAGTAGTAGAGGAGTTCTAGAGGACTTTTAAAAGAAATAAGAGAAAAAGAAAAATAGAAAATAAAAGAGAAAACGGAAAGGAAAAAAAAGAAGAAAAAAGAAAAAAAAAGAAAAAGAAAAAAAAGAAAAAAAAAGAAAGAAAAAAAAAATTTTTTTTTCCCCTAATTAAAAAAATCGTAAAAATCTATGAAAATGAAAGTTAAGGAGTAATGGGGGAGTAATAGGGAATTTTAAAGGAAAATAAAAGAGAAAAAATAAAAAAGGAAAAATATAAAAAGAAAAAAAATTTTTTTTTTTTTCCTTACTTAGAAAAAAAAAAGTAAAAATATATCTAGGAGTTTCTCTGGAGCTGTTGCGGTCAGTGTGGGTTCGGCTCAGTTTCAGATATCTTCTCGTTCCAGCTTACACTTCTCGATATCTACAGGGCCCTTCCGGTGAAGTCGGTGTTTTCTACAGGGATTTTAATCTGTTGCACCAGTCCCTTCTGAAGCGGTTCCCTTTGTTTATTGGGCTTCTGTTTGCCGGTCTCTTCAGAGCCTCATTTCCGCCCTGACACAGGCGGGCGGAGGTGGACTCTTATTCAGTTAGCTAGTTCCGTTGCGCTGCTGGGAGGGGCTGACGCTGCGGGGAGGGGCTGGCGCTGCGGGGCGGGGCTGACGCTGCGGGGAGGGGCTGGCCCTGCGGGGGCGGGCTGGCGCTGCCGGGAGGGGCTGACGCCGCTTTCTCCGTCTGCGCTGCTCAGGCTCCCGGCTGTTCTATATGGAGCGCGCCCCGCGCTGCGCTAGGTTCCAGCCCTCGGGTGTTACACAAAAGCGTGGAAGGAAAAGCTGCGCCTGCTCTCTGTGCCTTCCCCGTCAGAGCGGTCCAGGCAGCGAGGGGCTTGATGGGCGCACTATCCCCAGGTGTGGCGCACTCACTCCCTTCCGCGGACCCAGTCTCAGTTTCCGCTGACGCCAGTCGGGTGCGCGCGCCTTCCGCCCTCTGCGTCCCCAGCCCCAGTCCCCGCCCGCGCCGGTCGGGTGCCTGCGCCCTGTGTCTCGCCGCGACCTTCCCCTCCCCCCTGCCTCCTGCCTCCGGCGGGGCTGGGCCGGTCCGCAGCCTGCGAGCTCTTCTCGGGACTTTCTCCGTCCCTTTGTTCTGCGAACCGCTGGCAGTGTGTTCCGGCCGGTTAATTTTCTCTCTCTCCTTTGGTCTCCCACAGTTCAAGTTGGCACCTCACAGAAGCTCCCTCCGATTGTCCTCAGGGCACTCAGGCCCGGACCCTAGCCCAAGCAAGGCCGCCTAAGACTCCCTTCCCGGGACGGGTCTCCGTCCTTAGCTCGTTTGTCTCACTTTTTATCTTTTATATTTTGTCCTACCTCCTTTCGAAGACAATGGTCTGCTTTTCTGGGCGCCTGATGACCTCAGCTAGCAATCAGAAGTTGTTTTGTGAGGTTTGCTCTGCATTCAGTTATTCTTTTGATGAATTTGTAGGAGAGAAAGTGGTCTCCCCGTCCTACTCCTCCGCCATCTTGGCTCCTCCCCAAGTTTTGGGGTTTTTAATAGTTCATGCTCATATTTACTATTTTCTCAATGCGGACTTCATTATTTCAGGATTAAAGGTTATTTCAGAGATTAAAGTAATAAAATCAGATGAGTGAGGTAAAAGGGAATAGAAGTGAGAGGTTAATGTCAGAAAATCAGATGAGTGGGGTGAAAAGGGAATAGAAGTGATGTATGTGTCAGAAGTTTGGGTTTCCTTTGAACTTCACTGGCTGTGGGATTTTGGACACAGCCTCTCAGGTTCCTCAGCTAATACTTGCTTTTTGATATTACTGTGATGGACATTTCTTGGCCTCCCAATATCCATTTCTCCTTTTTTTTTTCTTTTTTTTAAACGGCAGCTTGATGTCCTTTTTGGGATTTATTCATCCCTTTAGTGAGACTATTACTCAAGGTGTCCTGACTTTCTCTCTCCAAAGAGTGGTCATTCAAACTAGTCTATTAGTCTTTCTCTGGGACTGTATTTCCTGAGAGGTTTTACAGAAAGGTGAAAGAACATGTCTTATTTCTGGCTTGTGTTGGTGGTGAATTCCTGAAGAGGCATCTGTCAGTTCTTGCTACTTGGATCCCTGGAATTGCCTTTATTCTTATTTCTTCCCAGATGAACAAATGCTTCTTCGGCCTTCCCTTCAAGTCATCAAATTACTCACATCTATTGCAGTTTTCTGCTTAAGGTAGCTAGATTTAGTTTCTATTGCTTACAATCTGGGTTGATAAACCAATAGACTTACCATGAGGCTAAAATAAGAAGTAAGCCTCTGCTCAGATGGATGTTATCATTACTCATGCATATTACTCCTTTCATTCTCCAGTATTTTCTAAATTACATATCTTTTTGGTGTTACATGTCTTACTAACTGGGTATGTTGTGTTCCTCAGTTATTTTATATTTGTGCTGTTCATGTCCACAAAGGATTATCACTTATTATTTCTCCCCGATTCCTATGTCATTAGCCCTCTGAGAGAATGAAACATTAAACAGGAAATGCTATATTAGTCAGGAGGCCACCCACGGTGTTTCTTCTACAATGACACTATGACCTCTTCCAGGTTGGGGAAACCTGTGAGAATACCTTAATCATTTTGTAGGAGGTCCTTTTATGTAAATATACATAAGGCAGTTCTTAAATTTTAGCATGCATCACAGTTCCTTAGGAGGCTGGCTAAAATGAAGGTTTTGGGTACCTGTCTCTGGAATTTTTGATTCATTTGGTCTAGGGAAGGTTCAAGAATCTGCATTTCTAATGATGCTACTAATCTGAGGGTCATGCTTTGAGAACTGTTCATCTAGGATAATATTTTAAGTAATAAATGAATATGCTTTCACTTATGTTTTGGGGTCCTCAGATGGATGTTATAATTACTCACACATATTACTCCTTCCATTCTCTGGTATTTTCTAAATTCTGTATCTGTTTGGTGTTAAATATCTCATCAGCATTTCTCTGAGATGAGGATTGGGGATTAAATTAGGATTGTAACTGTAGGGGTGTAAAGAAAAAGAAAAAAAAATTAACTATTCCAAAGAAGAGTTTTCAAGCATACAAGGTTGACAGACTTGAAAGTGAGAATAGGTTGTTAAAGAATTCTGTGAATGCCATCTCTTCCTTTAACAGAAGAAGAGGCAAGCCAGCAAACCAGATCATGGAGTTTTTGTTTTCTTCTGCTTTTGACTATAGAGTTTTAAATATGGAGGGACTTAGCAAAACAGAGGAAAAAGGAAAAACTGTTTTTGATTTTTTTTCACCCTCCTAGGGTTAGGGTAGGAAAACTGATAATGAGATGTCTTTCTATGCTGCAGTCTTACAGAGGGAAGTCATGGATACAGGGACTCTGCTCTAGTTCCTATTGCAGTCTGGAGTCGGGTAACTTCAGCAGCCTGCCTGGCTATGTCCAAGTTACTTTGGCTCAACACGGTTGAAGAGAGTATCCAAGTTATTAGGTCCAAGTCTCCCTTAGATCCCATGTATTATGGAAAGGATCCAGAAGTTCACTTGTGCCCTATGGAGGGATAGGAAAGGTAGCTGGTGGTGAGCTTATCTAAAGGGTCTTTCCTTGTGATGGGGACCACGTCTATAGGCAAGGGCTGTGTTGTAGACACCTGAACCAGAGACAAACTGGGAGTCCCCAGGCTACTTTAGAGAAAATCATAGCCCTGGTGAGAGCTGGGATGGGGCCCAGTTCAGCAAAGAAGTGACCAGTGCTCCCTGAGAACATTGTCTCAGCCCAGAGAACACCTGTACCTTCAGTAGCATCAGGTGCCTGCAGAATGATCAGGGATGGAACTAGTCGCACCTAACTGGTCAGCAATCTGTGGAGCAGCTAGAACATCCACTCTACTGTGGAGGTCATCAACGAGTTCAGGGAACAACTTGTGCATGAGAGATTCTATTTCTCCTCCAAAGCCCCCAGGCCGTATTTCTCTCTTATACAGCTACATGCTTTGTTAAAGAGTCGTGGTAAAGCTCAGAGCTTTGATACACTGCAACGTCTTTTAAACAGAGACTGAGTTAAATTATTGGTTTTAACTGAGGTTACCAGATAAAACTAGTGTATTCTCCACCCTACCTTCCCCACCTGATACTACACAATCACAGAGAAATAAAGATGCTTTCTTTGTACAATTGAGGGTGGACTTGTTAGCTTGTATATTGGGAAAATCTAATAAGAGTATCAGGCATTGTTGCCTATAGGGATTCAAAGAACATCCGCAGGATTTTCTCTGTCAGGTCTGCTTTATTTTGTGTTGACTTTACTTTCAGGCAGGATTTAACAAGTGCTGGTAAAGAAGGTCACTAGCAGCTCATTATGCTTAGTAAAATCCTAACATGCTGATCAACCCTCCCAGGCAGACTCTGACACTGTGAGGTCACATGCTGTCCCACTTGGTGGGAGGGGTAGGGCTAGGTAATGGACATCCTCACCTGGTTGATGAGGATTTTTTTTTTTCTTAAAAAAAAAAAAAAAATAGTGAACAAGCACTTAAAAGAGATGGTCCAGAACATAATTGTGACCATAGGCCCTGCTGTGAGCATGATTCTGCCTGATACCTGGGAGGAAATTATGAAGTGCCCCAGTATCATTTGCATATGTGCTTTTGGAATTTGGAATCTGAGAGAGGCTTATTAAAGGAATTTGAGGAAGCAGTATCCTCCACATCTGTGACATTACACAATTTTAGTGCAGAGGAAATATCCTGTGTTAGGAAAATACTTGAGACAAGATGCCATTAGCTCAACTTGGATGTCTGCTGGATCCTCCACCCTCTTCTTCATTTGGTTAATTCATTCTTTATCACTTACCTCGGCAGTGTTTCCTCCTGGAAGCCCTCCTAGTGCTGGAGAAAATACCTTTCCATGGTTGCCGTAGTATTCCTATGAATATGATCACATAATTTATTGTCTACCCTGGGACACATTTGAAGTCAAAACTATTAATAGTAACTTAAAAAATTATGCTAGAATAACAGGTATAAACTGGATTTGTCTGAGGCGGTGGAAAGTGTGGTCCTCCTAACTACAGATGCCCTGATAAGGCAATTACTTACCTGTTTGTCTTCCCAACTAGCTGGTGAGCCATTTGATAATGGAGATTATTTCCTATTCCAAATGCTCAACGCAATGCTTGATGAATGCTTTTTAATGTTGAACAAAGAAGCCCCCTGTGGTTCCTGAGGGCTGGCAGATTTACTTAGTCTCCCTAGATCTAGAGGGGTTAATACATGCTTCAGGTACATATGATCATTTCTCTTCCCCTTCCTCTGTTTATTCTTGAATGTTGATGCAGATACATATATTTTAAAGGTCTTCCTTCCGTATCTCTCCAACTGGATGAGGCTAATTACATGACTTTATTTTTAATCAAATCTGAACCACCAGTAAAAGGGAATCAGGCTGGTTCTACTAGTGTTTAGATCCAGTAACTAACCCTTTCCTTTAGCTTTATTTGAAAATTCTTATTTCATATATTATCACACTATAAACCAACAGACTAAACACAGTAATAACTTAATTTATTTTGCTTTTTTTATGGTAGGTTTGTATATAAATGCATTTTAAAATATAATCTTCTAAACTCACAGATATTCACGATCATTTAGAAATGATTAAAAAAAAGTTGTCAAATACTTGTAATTATAGAAATTGTCACTCAAATTACAGGAAGCTTAGAAAAGCTTTATTGCTGTTTAGTTTTGTTTGAATGCTCCCGAGTGTGCTATTGAGAGCGTTGATAAATCGAGAGGGCTGAAAGAAGGAAATGGTCATAGTGTTTAAGTTACGTTACACTTAAATCCATTTAATTAGCTATTTTCACAAATATGGTGTTCTTTTGTAAGAAATACTAAAAAAATCATTTTTCTTCTGTGTTTTCCTCTATAGAACCCCCCCCCCCCCAAAATTATCCCTGCTTGCTTTTGTATTTCTCATTCTTTGGTTTTCTTCCAATGCATATATATAATTATATGTTCATGTTGTCATGGTGATTCAGAGCCTGAATTGTGAGACTGTTGTAATCACTTGCCTAAGCCTGAAACCTGCTGTCCAGCCCAGCTAAATCAGCAATGTAATGATAGATGGCCAATGTATTCTTTGCGGAAAATTAATCTGTTGTTGAAATAGTCTTAAAAATATTTCTTTAACTGTCAGAATTTATTCAATGTATAGCAACAATTTGTATTAGAGTTAAAAATGTAGTTCTTCAGTTTCTTATATTTAAATTTCATTATGATTATTTTTTTTTTCAAAATCATATTGGCATCTTTCTTCCTAGCTGTTTTTCTTCCTCCTAAGCATATAGTTTCTTCCAAAAAGATATATATATATATTTTAATTTCTAAAAGAAAAACATGGCATTTAAAATATTAAAGTGTAAAATGTTGGTCACTCAGTTGTGTCTCTTTGCGACCCTATGGACTGTAGCCCACCAGGCTTCTCTGTCCATGGACTTCTCCAGGAAAGAATACTGGAGTGGGTTACTATTTCCTTCTCTATTAAAATATTAAAAAATACATAAATCTGTAAAATAAATGTTTTCTCTATTTTAACTTCCTCCCCCCAACTTATTAATACCACAAGATAATCCCCTTTCCTTCCTTTTCGGCCACCCAGAACGGGCATGCAGGATCTTAGTTCCCCAACCAGGTATCAAGCCCATACTCCCTGCAGTGGAAGCATGGAGTCGTAACCACTGGATGGCCAGGAAAAGTCCCCCACTAGTTTACTTTATCCTTTTTAACATCTGCATAGTATTCTGTTGCATAGATGCAGTATAGTATCTTTGATAAGTCCCCTAAGTGCCACACCTTTATATTGTTTCTTACCTTTCCAACTACAAATTATAATACCATGGATGAGCATTAGATACATATATCTTTTTGGACTTCTATATGTATTTTTGTGGGAAACATTCTTAGTTATCCTTACCTACAAGCTCAATTGTATAATACATCTGAATGTGTTTATAGTGGGTTGAAGAGACATGTACACCTAGAACCTCAAAATGTGACCTTATTTGGAGTGAGGGTCTTTGCAAAAAGAATTAAACTAAGGATCTCAAGATGAGATTATCCTGGATTTAGGATGGACTAATGATTGGTGTCCTTATAGGATAAAGGAGAGGGAGATTTGACAGATAGACATGGATGATAGAGGGCCGTGTGAAGACAGAGGCAGAAATTGGAGTGATGTGTCTACATTCCAAGAACACCAAGTATAGTTGGCAATCAACAGAGACAAAAATTTACCAATGTAGAATTCTGCACCATGAAAAATCATTCAAAAGTGAAACAGAAATAGATTTTCTCAGGCAAACAAAAATTGAGAAAATTTGTCACCAGTAGTCCTGCCTTGCAAGAAATATTAAAAGTTCTTTAGAGCAAGGAAAATGATAGTTCAGAAACTTTGGATCTTCATAAAGAAAGGAAGGACTTCAAAGAATGCATAAGTGAAGGTAAATTAAAAATGTTTACTCTGGTTATTCTTAATTGATATAACAGCGTATGAACACTGAAGAATGGGTATGTATAAGTGAAATGAATGACAGCAAGATGCAAGGGAGAGGGTGGAGTGATTAGGAATATTTTGTTATATTAAGGTACTTGCACTACCAGTAAAGTGAAAATGGACTTGGAGTAGTTTTAAATATATAGCCCAAACTTTGGAGCAGCCACCAAAAAGTAAAAAAGTTCAAGTGATATCCTAAGAAGAGAAAATGGAAGAAAATAAAATGCTCAAACTCATAAAAGGGAGAAAAAAATGTAGAATACAAAAATACAAACAAATAATAAGAGTAACAGAGAAAACAGTAACAAATATGGTAGTCAGATATCTAATATCAATAATTACCTTATACATCAAAGGTCTAAATACACCCATTGAAAGATACAGATTGTCAGAGTGGATTTAACAAGACCGAACAATATTGGCTTCATGAAACCCTCTTTAAATATAAAGACCCATGTAGATTAACTGACCCATATAGATTGACTGTGTAGATCACAACAAACTGTGGAAAATTCTTAAAGAGACAGGAATACCAGACCACCTTACCTGCCTCCTGAGAAACCTGCATGCGGGTCGAGAAGCATCAGTTAGAACTGGACATGGAACAAACGGACTGGTTCAACATTGGGAAAAGAGCATGTCAAGGCTGTATATTGTGACCCTGCTTATTTAACTTATATGTAGAGTACATCTTGTGAAATGCTGGGCTGGATGAAGCACATCTGGAATCAAGATTGCAGGGAGAAATATCAATAACCTCAGATATGCAGATGATGCCACCCTTATGGCAGAGAGCGAAGAGGAATTAAAGAGCTACTTGATGAAAGTGAAAGAGGAAAGAGAAAAAGCTTGCTTAAAACTCAGCATTTGAAAACTAAGATTATGGCATCTGGTCCCATCACTTCATGGAAAATAGATGGGGAAACAATGGAAACAGTGACAGACTTTATTTTCTTGGGCTCCAAAATCACTGCAGATGGTGACTGCAGCCAAGAAGTTAAAAGATGTTTGCTTCTTGGAAGAAAAGCAATGACAAACTTAGATAGCTTTTATAAGACAGAGACAATACTTTGCTGACAAAGGTCCATCTAGTCAAAGCTATGGTTTTTCCAGTAGTCATGTATGGATGTGAGAGTTGGACCATAAAGAAGGCTGAGCACCAAAGAATTGATTCCTTTAAACTGTGGTGTTGGAGAAGACTCTTGAGAGTCCCTTGGACTGCAGGGAGATCCAACCAGTCCATCCTAAAGGAGATCAGTCCTGGGTGTTCATTGGAAGGACTGATACTGAACCTGAAGCCCCAATACTTTGGCCACCTGATGTGAAGAACTGACTCACTGGAAAAGACCCTTCTGCTGAGAAAGATTGAAGGCAGGAGAAGAAGGGGATGACAGAGGATGGGATGGTTGGATGGCATCACCAACTCAATGGACATGAGTTTGAGCAAGCTCTGGGAGATGATGAAGGGCAGGGAAGCCTGGCATGCTGCAGTCCATGGTGTTGCAAAGAGTTAGACATGACTGAGTGACTGAACAACATATAGATTAAAAGTAAAGGTATGGAGAATGATATCCATGGTAACAATAATCAAAAGAGTAGGAGCAGGTATGTTAATTTCTGACAGCAGGATTCAAAGCAAGGAAAAAAAATCAGAGAAAAAGAATGGCCTTACATGATGCTAGAGGTATTAATACGCTAAGAAGACATTACACTCCTTAATGTACATGTGCTTAACAGTAGAATGTCAAATTAGGAGGCAAACCTTGAAAGAATTGCCAGGAAAGAGAGAAATCCACTATTAGCTGGAGATTTTGACAGTCCTCTATTAGAAATCAACAGATTCAGCAGAAAATCAGTAAGGAATTAATTGAACTCAAAACACCAACAATCAACTGGATATAATAGAACTTTTCATAGGTTATTTTACCTAACAACTGCAGAAAACACATTCTTCTCAAGTTCATATGGAACTTTCACTAAGATTACATTCTGGGTCAGAAAATACACCTAAAGCTAAAAGGATAGAAATCCTACAATGTCTGCTCACAGACTGAAATAAAATTGAACTAGAAATTAATAAGAGGGAGAGCTGAAAAATCCCCAAGGTTAAATGACAAACTCCTAAATAATACATGGATTAAGGAAGAAATTCCAAGAGAAACGAAAAGAAAATATTTGGAGCTAAATAAAATCACAACCGATAAGAATTTGTGGGATGCAGCTAAATCAGTGTTTAGAGGATATTTATAGCACTGAATGCATATTTTAGACAAGAAGAAAGATTTAAAATCAATTATCTAACCACCCCTTTTATGAAATTAGAAATTGAGGAGCTAATTAAATCCAAAATAAGCAGAAGAAAAGAACTAATGAGCTATTTGGCAAAAGCCAATGGAATTTTTTAAAAATCACAAGAGAAAATCAATGAAACCAAACACTATTTTTTTTGGAAAGATCAATAAAATTATAAGCCTCTAGTCAGGCTAAGAAAAAAGCACAAATTACTAAAATCAGAAATGAGAGAGAAGTCATCACTATAGATCCCATGGACATTAAAAGGATAATAAGTGAATTCTATGAACAACTCTATGCCTACAGAATTGATAACCTAGATTAAAAGGGTCAATTCCTTGAAAGACAGTCTTTCAAAACTCACACAAGGAGAAATAGACAATCTGAATAGGCTTATATCTACTAAGGAAATTTAATTAATAATTAATAAACTTCTAAAAGAGAAAGCACAAGGCCCATCCACAAGATGGATTCACTGGTGAATTCTACCAAACATTTAAGGAAGAAATTACGTCAATTTTCTACACTCTCTCAGAAGATATTAATAGAAGCAGAAGGAGTACTTCTTAACTCGTTCTGTGAGGTTGGCATTACCCTCATACCAAAATCAGACAAAGATATTGCCAGAAAAGAAAACTACAAACCAATATCTCTCATAGGTGTACAAATCTTCAAAATTTTAGCAAATCAAATTTAACAATGTATAAAAATATTCATACATACTACCAAATGAGATTTATCTCAGGTACACAAGGCTGGTTCCATGCTAAAAAATCAATTAATATACTTCATCACAGCAATAGGCTAAAGAAGAAAAATTACATAATTATATCAGTAGATGGAGAAAAAGCCCTGACAAAATACTACATCCATTAATGATGAAAATTCTCAGCAAACTAGGGAATAAGGGAAGTTTCCTCAATTTGATAAAGAATATTTACTGGACTTCCCTGGTGGTACAGTAATAATCCACCTGCCAATTCAGGGGAAACGGCTTAGATCCTAGTCCAGGAAGATTCCACATGCCTCGGAGCAACTAAGCCCATGCGTCCCAGGCACTGAGCTTGCACTTAAGAGCCTGTGAGCTGCAACTGCTGAGCCTGTGTGCCTAGAGCCCTGCTCTGTGGCAAAAGAAGCCACTACAGTAAGTCTCCACACTGCAACTAGAGAAAAGCCCACTCACAGAAATAAAGACACAGTGCCAGCAAAAATGAATAAATTAATAAAAAAACTTTTAAATTTACAAAAACCTAAGTTAACATAATTAATGGTGAGAAATTTGAAACTTTCGCTTAGTATGCACATGTTTACAGATACATTCTTTCTGAGCTATGTGGAATATTTTCCAGGGTAGACCTGTTACTAGCCTATAAAAGAAAGAAATGTTAATATACTTAAGAGGATTAAAATTATACAATATGAATACAATGGAATTAAATTAAAAATCAACAATGGAAAGAAACTTGGAAAAATTCTCAATTTTGAAAATTTAAATATATGTTTTTGAATACCCCATGGGTCATAGGAAAAAAAAAAAAAAAACACAAGAGAAATTAGAAAGTATTTTGAACTAAATGAAAACAAAATACAACATATCAAGATTTAAGGTATATACCAAAACAGTGTTTAGAGGAAAATTTATATCAGTAAAAGCCTTTACTAGCAAAGAAGAAAAAATTTAAATTAACATTAGATTCTGCCTTAAGCTTGAAAAAAATTAACTAAAAGCCAAAGAAAGGGGAAGGAAAAAAATAATGAAGTTAGAGCATAAATTAATTAAGCTGAAAACAGGAGAATAGAGCAAAAAAATTGACAAAAAATTGGGTAGACTGAGTCTTTCCTCCCCTGGCAAAGAATGGAGAAGACAAAAATTACCAAAATCAGGACTGAAAGAGGAGATTTTCTTTCTACAAAATTTAAAAACCAATTTTATGCCAACAAATTGGATAGCATGAATTAAATGGACAAATTCCCTAAAAGAAACAAACTACTAAAATTGATTAAAGAAAGAATATTTAAATAGACCTGTAACAAACATACAAATTGAATTAGTGTTAAAATCTGTCCACAAAGGAAAGCCCAGGCCCAGACAGATTTATTGGCATATTCTGTCAAATATCTAAAGAAGAAATTATATCAGTATTTCAGAAGCTCTTCCAGAACATAGAGGAGAGGGGGACATTTTCCAGCTCATTTTATGAGGTCAGTGTTGTTCTGATACAAAATACAGAGCTATCATAAGAAAAGACTACAGAATGATATTTGTCATAAATATATATACAAAAAACCTACAACAAAATATTAGCAAACCACATCCAGAAACCTACAAAAAGGTTATACCTTGTGATCAAGTGGAATTTATCCCAAGAATGCAAGATTTATTTAATATGTGAAAATTAATGTAATACACTATCTTAAAAGAATAAAGGGAAAAAGTCACATGGTCATTTCAATAGATGCAAAGGAAGAGCATTTGGCAGAACCCAACACCCATCCGTTTGAGCAAACACCAGGAGACAATGAAGGACAAGGAAGCCAGGTGTGTTGCAATCCATGGTGTCACAGAGTAGGACACGACTTAGCAACTGAACAACAACTTCCATTCATAATAAAACTCTTAAATTAGGGATAGAAAGGAGCATCCTTGACCTGATAAAATGCATCAATACCTTATTTTGTGTGTGTGTGTGTGTGTGCAATAAAGTTTTTATTAAAGTATAAAGGAGATAGAGAAAGCTTCTGACATAGACATCAGAAGGTGGTAGAAAGAGTACCCGCTTGCTAGTGTTAGCAATGGAGTTATATACTCTCTAATGAATCCAAAGAATGTCTGGAGGTTGTAAAGACCTCACCAGACCTACTGTCATAATTTACATTTTAAGATAAGAGTTGGCCAGAAGGCTTAATCCAAAGACTGTCCTCAGGCAGGATACATCCTTGTAAAGACCAGACCTACTCCCATAATTTATGTTTTAAGATAACAGAATTAGCCAGAAGGTTTAATCCAAAGACTGTCCTCAGGCAGGATACATTATTGTTATATAATCCTAAGGAATGTAGAGGAAAAATGTAAAAAGTTTGTCCTTTCTTCCTCCTTGAATATTCCAGACCTCTCTCTCCTTGGGGACCCCTAGACTTCCTATCAACCTGCCTAGGAAATGACTCTCTCATTTCCCCCTTTTCATTTAGGAGAATTATGTTGCCAAGGGAAAGGGGTGTCGTTTTCATTCCATAACTACTTCCTGCTGTTTAGGGGCATAGTCCCTAAATTGTTGAGGCAACATATTCTTCTAACCCTCATATTGAGGGTCTCTGATCCAGGGGCCCCAAGTAATAGTTGGAGGAGGCTGTGGCACTCATAGGAGCTCGGACAACCACTTGTAAATTAAGCTTTTAGATGGTTAGAAAACCCCATTATACAGTTACAAATGTAAGGCAAAATAGTCACCAAAATGAAAAGTCACATTATGTCCATAGTTACATCAGTCCATTTTAGGGTTGTTAGATATCATTAGTTTAAGAAGAGGCATCACATGCGATTGTTGAAGGTATTTGCAGACTTGGAGAAAGTCCTTTCCTTGAAGTGGAGATGTCCACCATGGGAAGCCTTCTACGGATAAAGAAGGGAGTGGTCCACAGACCCAGCAGTTAGACCGATTGTGGAATGCAGCATAGGAGTGAGCCCAGCACAGGAAGGCGTTGTCTTGAGGATCAAATGGCAGACTCAGGAGTTTTGGAGTCAGCATAGGTAGGCTCACATAGATTATCAGGCCAATCTGAAAAGTACAAAGTCAGAGCATAGAAAGTAAAAACATAAAATGACATCACTTAGTTCTGGTCAGGGTGCCACCTCTTAAGTGTGATGTACCCACGAATCAATTCCTGGTACTTTGACAGTTGTGGGAGAAGAAAGAATAAGCTGGTAAGGGCCTTCCCAGAAGGGCTCAAGGGATAGCACGGAGTAAGTTGCCCCAGTATCTAAAAGGAAATCGACGGATTGGCCTCCCACAGTTATCAATACCTGGGGTTCCTCAGGTGTAATTAGGATAGGAGCTTGTGTGGGGACCCCGGGGCACCTTCAGTCCTGGTTGTCTTGAGAGTCCAACCCCTGAAACTTATGCCTCTGGGGGCAGTCTCTCCTCCAGTGTGGTCCTTTGCAGACCAGACATGGAGCCAGGGGCGGCTTAGATGCCTGAGGGCAATCCCGCTTGAGGTGTCCCTCCTTTCCACAGTAATAGCAAGCCCATCCCTTTTCACCTGGGTCCCTCTGGGCATTTCTCTCAGGCTGTTTAAGAACGGTTTTCATAGCCATTGCGAAGGCTTCCTCCTGTTCCTTTGTCTTTCTCTGCCTTTCTTTCTTTTCCTCATATTCCCTTCCATAATAGACTGTGTGAGCCAGTTGTAACAGATTATCTAAAGACTGATTTGGTCCATACGCCTGTTTTGATAACTTACGGCGAATATCTGGAGCCGACTGAGTGAGAAATCTATCCTTTAAGATCACTTTTCCCTCCTCACTTTCGGGATCAATCTCAGTGAATCTGCGAAGGGCTTCTCTCAGTCTGTCTAGGAATTTACCAGGAGCTTCCTTCTCCTCCTGTTCTATGTTTGCCAGTTTGCCGTAGTTTAAAGGCTTAGAATGTGCCTGCCTGAGTCCTTCAAGAATACATCTGACAAAATGACTCTGATCCCATCTTCCTTTGCTGTGTTGTAGTCCCAGTCTGGTTCTGTAATTGGGACTGCCTGATTCCCAGTGGGGAGGGCGGTTATCTCGTCCTCCCTCTTTCTTATTGACTCATTACCAAGCCATTCATCTCCATAAACAACTGCTTTTCCCAAAACTCGAGTCTTTGAGTCGGGAGTCAGCATTTGTCCCAAGATATACATCGCATCCTTCCAAGTAAGGTCATAAAGCAGAGTAACACCTTTAAAAGCTCTAATATATTTTTCTGGGTCCTCTAAATAGTCTCCCAGATCCTCCTTGATTCTTTGTATTTCTTCATAAGAAAAAGGCCTATTAACTCTCATAGACTGATAATTTCTCCCGGTGGGTACTTCATGAAGAGGCAACAACTTGAGTGGCTGTTCCTCAGTCTCTCTTGCTGCTCTGCACATATCCCAGGGATAGATTGGAGAAACCTGCTTTTCTTTATCTCTTTGTCTCCTGTCCTCCATCTCATCTCTTACTTCAATGGTCTGAGTTTCTATTGAAACCACAGTAGTCTGAAGTACTGAGACAGGAGTTGTTTGGGCCTCTATGTGGGGACAGCTCGAATCTCAATTTGGGTTTCCACTGAGACTGAGACAGTTGGAACCTCAGTTTGGAGCCCCGGGTACGGGGGCAAAGTAAGAGGACGGGTTGGGGGGGGGGGGGCTGAAGGTTTCACACGCAAACCTATACCCTTGGGACCTAAGTCTGGCATATTTAGCAGAGCGGAAAAGGGCAACACATATGCTACTTCCACCCATTTCCCTTGTTTTCTACAGAACCGGTCTAATTGTAAAACAGTATTATACTTAAGAGACCCTCCAACTGGCCACTGTTCGCCGTCCTCCAGTGGGTACCACGGCCATGCAGTATCACACAGGAAGACCAGGTGTGTCTTCTTTAAGCCCTGGGGATCAAATCTATCCCAGTTTTTCAGGATACAATTTAAAGGAGTGAGTCTGGAATTGTTAGCTCCCATCTGTAAGAGAGGAAAAAAGCCACCAGCGCCGTTTTTCTACCAGAGGCGTCCCTCCCTGCTCTAGATGTGGGTGTAGACAGACTTTACACCGAAGCTTTCCTTCCCTGGTCGGACTTAGTCTGTCCCTTACTGACGCAGGCGACCAACTCATCCGTCCCGGTTCTACCACTGAGACGGGGTGGGGATGCACCAAGGGTAGACCTGATGGCATCCTTGACTGATGTCCAGCTCCTCACCATTAAAACCGTGCTTGCCTCTGATGCCACCCGGGGTGCAATCAGAGTAACCTTCCGGAATGCCTCCCAAGCCAAGACCGCTGGGGGAAACATTCGTCACCTGAGTCCCTGTGCACGACCCTGAGTACATTCCTGATGGCAGTAAGACTGATACAAACATGAAAATGAGATGTTTCTTCCAAGCGTAACCACACCAGCATGAGCCTCCTCTTACCCACTAGGAGCGTTACCGAAGGAAGAAAAATATCCCCTGTAGTTCCAATCTGAGTAACCTTTAACCTCAGAGATGCTCTTGGAGCTAGAACTCCCTCTAGTTTTCAAACTTACCATGCCTAGCGAGGCTAGGTGCTTCCTGACTACCAATCTAAGTTTGGGAACCTAAGTCATAGTACACTTTCAAGTCCCTTGAAAGTCTATGATCCAATAGATTAGGTTAGTACTTCTAATTTTTAAGGAGTTATGAAATGGTCAAAGAGACCGAAAAGTTTGACGGAGAAAGGAGAGTTCAGTCCACACGCTTTGCCTATTTCTAGTTGGTTCCCGAAGGAGACGTTGGGTGCCTCTTGGCATTGGCAGGTCGGTATAAACCCCTGACAGGTTTCTGCCATAAGCTGTATGAGGTCGCCAGGGAACTGCAGAGCAGGGCTCCTCACTTGCTTCATGCAGGGCATTTCATTCATTCACACAACCACACTGTAGAGTTAGTAAAGTACAGCGGAAAACGTGTTCGCTAGGAGAACAAAGAACTAGAGCTCCAAGCATCCTTATCTTGTCCTAAAGTATTCCAGACAAGCCCCCAAGATGAAAGGTTGTTTCTGAATCACGCAAAGATGCCGGGGTTCTTGGCCTCCGGAGAAGAATTCAATCTGGGGCCAGAGATGAAGCTGGATCACTCAGAGCTTTTGTGCGATAAAGTTTTATTAAAGTATAAAGGAGATAGAGAAAGCTTCTGACATAGACATCAGAAGGGGGTAGATAGGGTACCCTGCATCAATACTTAAAAAAAAAAAAACCCTTAGAGCTAAAATCATACTTGACAATGAAAGACTGAATGCTTTCCTCTGTAAGGTTGGAAATAAAGGAAGGATGTTTACTCTTACCACTTCAGGTCAACAGCATTCTGGAAGGAAAGAAAGGAGAGAGAAAGAGGAAAGAAGGAAGGGAGGGAAGGATGAAAGAAAAAGAAAATGGGAAGCAAGGAAATGAGGGAGACAGGAAGATAGGAAGGGAAAAGAAGAAGGATAGGAAAGAAAGAAAAGGTAGAGAAAGGTGGGGGGAGAGAGAAAGGGAAGAAAGGAATAATAAAATTAAATTGGAAAGGAAGAAGTAAATAATTTGTATTTGCAAAAGATATAAAACCTTAAGGAATTCATAGTTGTAAAGAATTTGCTTGCCAATGCAGGAGTCATAAGAAATATGGGTTTGATCCCTGGGTTGGGGGTGGCAGCCCACTCTAGTATTCTTGCCTGGAGAATCCCATGGACAGAGGAGCCTGGCAGGTTACAGTTCACAGCATCGTGCTGAGTCAGACACAACTGAAGAGACTTAGCATACATAATAAATGTGCAATGTTGCAGAATATAAGACCAGTATACAAAGATCTATCATATTTCTCTGTAAAATCCCAAGAGGCATATTTTTGCAGAAATTTGACATGGGAATGCAAAGGATACCAAAAAGCCACAATAGTTTTGAAATAGAAGAACAAAGCAAATGTAGGACTTAAACTTCTTGCTTTCAAAATTTACTCTAATGCTACAATAATCAAGACAGTGTGGCACTAGCATAAGTACAGACTAAGAGTTTAAAATATTTATGGTCAATTGATTTTGGACAAATGTACCAAACCAGTTCAGTGGAGCAAAGGATTATCTTTTTATCAGACGTTGCTGGGGCAATTTGATATCCATATACACAAAATTTAAAAGATTGTGTCTTAAATATAAAAGCCAAATTATTAATTTCTAGGAGAGAATATTTGTGACCTTCCGTTCAGTTCAGTTGCTCAGTTGTGTCCGACTCTTTGCGACCCCATGGATTGCAGCATGCCAGGAGTTTACTCAAACTCATGTACATTGAGTCGGTGATGCCATCCAACCATCTCATCCTCTGTCATCCCCTTCTCCTCCCGCCTTCAATCTTTCCCAGCATCAAAGTGAAAGTGAAGTCACTCAGTCGTGTCTGACTCTTTGCGACCCATGGACTGTAGCCTACCAGGCTCTTCTGTTCATGAGATTTTCCAGGCGAGAGTACTGGAGTGGGTTACCATTTCCTTCTCCAGGGGATCTTCCCAAACCAGGGATTGAACCCAGGTCTCCTGCACTGGAAGCAGACACTTTACCATCTGAGCCACTAGGGAAGTCTCCAGGGTCTTTTCAAATCAGTCAGCTCTTCGCATCAGGTGGCCAAAGTACTGGAGTTTCAGCTTCAACATCAGTCCCTCCAATGAACACCCAGGACTGATCTCCTTTAGGATGGACTGGCTGGATCTCCTTGCAGTCCAAGCGACTCTCAAGAGTCTTCTCCAACACCACAGTTCAAAAGCAGCAATTCTTCGGCACTCAGCTTTCTTTGTAGTCCAACTCTCACATCCATACATGACTAATTGGAAAAACTAACTTTGACTAGATGGACCCTTATTGGCAAAGTAATGTCTCTGCTTTTTAATATGCTGTCTAGGTCATATGCTGTCATAACTTTCCTTCCAAGGGGTAAGCGTCTTTTTATTTCATGGCTGCAGTCACCATCTGCAGTGATTTTGGAGCCCCCCAAAATAAAGCCTGACACTGTTTCCACTGTTTCTCCATCTATTTGCCATGAAGTGATGGGACCAGATGCCATGATCTTTGTTTTCTGAATGTTGAGCTTTAAGCCAACTTTTTCACTCTCCTCTTTCACTTTCATCAAGAGGTTCTGTAGTTCTTCTTCACTTTCTGCCATAAGGGTAGTGTTATCTGCATATCTGAGGTTATTGATGTTTCTCCCAGCAATCTTGACTCCAGCTTGTGCTTCATCCAGCCCAGCGTTCCTCATGATATATTATGCATACAAGTTAAATAAGCAGGGTGACAACATATAGCCTTGACGTACTCCTTTTCCTATTTGGAACCAGTCTGTTGTTCCATGTCAGGTTCTAACTGTTGCTTCCTGACCTGCATACAGATTTCTCAAGAGGCAGGTCAGGTGGTCTGGTATTCCCAACTCTTTCAGAATTTTCCACAGTTTATTGTGAGCTGCCTATATAGACCTTCTCCATCTTTGGCTGCAAAGAATATAATCAGTCTGATTTCAATGTTGACCATCTGGTGATGTCCATGTGTAGAGTCTTCGCTTGTGTTGTTGCAAGAGGGTATTTGCTATGACCAGTGTGTCCTCTTGGCAAAACTCTATTAGCCTTTGCCCTGCTTCATTCTGTATTCCAAGGCCAAATTTACCTTTTATTCCAGGTGTTTCTTGACTTCCTACTTTTGCATTCCAGTCCCCTATCATGAAAAGGACATCTCTTTTGGGTGTAAATTCTAGAAGGTCTTATAGGTCTTCATAGAACCATTCAACTTCAGCTTCTTTGGCATTACTGGTTAGGGCATAGACTTGGGTTACCATGATATTGGATGGTTTGACTTGGAAACAATCAGAGATCATTCTGTCATTTTTGAGTTTGCATCTAAGTGCTGCATTTCAGACTCTTCTGTTGACTATGTTGGCTACTCCATTTCTTCTAAGGGATTTTTGCCCACAGTAGTAGATATAATGGTCATCTGAGTTAAATTTACCCATTCTAGTCCATTTTGGTTCACTGATTCCTAAAATGTCAACGTTCACTCTTGCCATCTCCTGTTTGACCTCTTTTAATTTGTGACCTTGGGTCAAGCAGATATCTTAGATACAACAACAAAACCATGACCAATAAAATAATAAATTGATAAATTAGACTTCTTCAACATTAAACACTTTTGCATTTCAAAAGACATTAAGGAAATGGAAATACAAGTTTACAGGATGGAGAAATACTTTCAAATTGTATATCTGATAAAGGATTTATATCTAGAATATACATATAGAACTCTCAAAACTTAAAGCAATCTGATTAAAACTAAAGGTTTCAGTAAATATTTCTCCAAAGAATATATGCAAGTGTCTAAACATGAAAACATCTTGAGCCATTAAGGAAATGAAAACTGAAACCACAATGAGATATCTCTACAATGTCTAGAGTGGCTATAATAAAAAAATTAAAAAACACAGTATCTAATGTTGAAAAAGATGAATAAACTGATAGGACTATGAACTTGTAAAGCCTCTTTGGAAAACAGGATGGTATTTTTCTTAAAAAGTTAAACAGAAACATACCATATAACCCAAACAAGTTTATTCCATGAAAACTACCCAAGATTCTTGAAATCATATGTTCATATAAAGATGTGTACAAAAATATTCATAGCAGCATTACTTAGACAACCACTGGAACGATGGAAACATCTAAGAACTGATAAATGAATAAGCATAATGTGGTATATCCACACAATGGAATATTATTTAGCCATAAAAGGGAATGAGGTACTGACATGTGCTGCAACATAGGTAAGCCTGAAAAAAATAATGGCTAATTAAATCAGCCACACACAAAAGATTAATTAGTATATGATCCATTTACATAAACATTTCAGGAAAGGCTAATTCACAGAAACAGTGAATCAGTGGTTGTCTGGAGCTGAAGGTAGGAATGAGGGCTTACTGCAAAAGGATTTGAGTGAACTCTTTGGGGTAATGGAAATATTTATAGTGATGGTTGCAAAATTCTATAAACATACTAAAAATCATTAAATTGACCCTTAAAATTTTATTATGAATAAAGTATGCCTCAGTAATGCTGTTTAAAAATATTGCTGAGGACTTGAAGCCTACAGGAGCAGATTTTTCAAGTTCCTAGAACCTCTTAACCAAAAATAAAGCTGAAAGTCTGTATGTTTATGATTTGAGGACTTGTAGCAATATTAAGAAATGTATTGTAGGTGTGATCTGCATTCTGGGGTGTAAGTATGTTATGAAAGCAAAGAAGAAGTTGTAATTTTGTTCTGTGAAAAAGAAATCAAGTTAGAGTGGGCGAAAACTGAGGTGGTGGTACATGTTTATCTTTATTATTAAGTTGGCTGTTCACTTTCAGTCTCTTGCTAGGCAAGGAACATGTTAATAGTTTTATCCAAATGTCTTGAACAACCACACTTTTGTTGATAAGGTTTGCTTGTGCTTGGTGTGTGGTACAAGATTAGGGGCAGAAAAGTGGAGTGATTTGGGGATTGGGAAAGACAGAACACAAATTCATCATATCCTGGATTGAAACGTACCTAAAACAAGTGTTTTGTTTTTTAAATAGACTTTATTTTAGACCAATTTTAGGTTCACAGCAAAACTGAACCGCCAGGTACAGACAATTCCCATATATCACATGGTACATTTATTACAATCAAAGAACCTACACTAACCCATCATTATTACCCAAAGACCATAGTTTATATTAGGGTTTATTTTTTTTTATTTGGCAGCACTACATAGCATGTGGGAGCTTAGTTCCCTGACCATGGATTGAACCTATGCCCCCTGAAGTGGAAGCATGGATTCTTAGCCACTGGACCACCAGGGAAGTCCTTAGGGTTAATTCTCAATGTCCATCCTGTGGGTTATAACAAATTACGATAACACATTATTGACCGTCGTAGCACAATACTACCCTGCCCTGAAAATCCTCTGTGCTCTACCTGTTCATTCCTTCTTTCCCTCAATTCCTGACAACCATTTTGCTATCTCCATAGTTTTGCCTTTTCCAGAATGTTATATAATTGGAATCATACAGTATGAAGCCTCTTTATATTGGATTCTTTCACTTAGTAATATGTATTTAAGGTTTCTCCTTGTCTTTTCATGGCTTGATAGCTTATTTCTTTTTAGCAATGGGCAATATTCCATTTTATGGATGTCTCACAGTTCATGTACTCATTTATTGAATGACATCTTGATTGTTTCTAAATTTGGCCAATTATGAATAACATCTGTGTACAGGTTATTGTGTAGATCTGTTTCCAGTTCATTTGGGTGAATAACAAGGAGTACAGCTGTTAGCTTGTGTAAGCAAATGTCTTTTTGATAAAGGACAGTATGCTACCATTGCTGAAGAAAAGACATGAGTTTAGGAGAGAAGGATACTCAGTAAAAATTTAAAATTTTGCTTTAACATGCATGCAGACAAGTTCAGTTCAGTCGTTCAGTCAAGAAACATGCTTAACTTAGAGAACAGGCTATAAAGGTATACATGATTAAGTGGATTTTTGTTGTTTTTATTTTCTTAATCAACTCTAGTCATCAGAATTTTTCCATGAAAAATTTATTAATATTTTTTCATTAAAATATCAATTGTATTACACACCTGCTTAAAAGGTAAGGTAAAAGTGAAGGACCTCCCTTGTTCTCTTCCCTAGATATAGTTATTATCAGTTTGTTTGTCCTCTCTGACATTTTAATGCAGAAGCATATATGTATTTTTGATGTAATCAGAACTTATACTGTATATGTTATTATGTCATTTTCTCTATTTAATCTCACACAACTTTTCATGTCAGTATATAAACTTCACCTCATTTTAAAATACTCAACAATAGCCACATGAGTGCAAAAAAGAGATAAAGGCTTCATTCTAAGCTTTATTCAGTTCAGTTCAGTCACTCAGTCGTGTCTGACTCTTTGTGACCCCATGAATCGCAGCAGCCAGGCCTCCCTGTCCATCACCAACTCCCGAAGTTTACCCAAACTCATGTGCATCAGTCGGTGATGCCACCCAACCATCTCATCCTCTGTCATCCCCTTCTCCTCCTGCACCCAATCCCTCCCAGCATCAGGGTCTTTTCCAATGAGTCAACTCTTCGCATGAGGTGGCCAAAGTATTGGAGTTTCAGCTTCAGCATCAGTCCTTCGAATGAACACCCAGGACTGATCTCCTTTAGGATGGACTGGTTGGATCTCCTTGCAGTCCAAGGGACTCTCAAGAGTCTTCTCCAACACCACAGCTTAAAAGCATCAATTCTTCGGCGCTCAGCTTTCTTCATAGTCCAACTCTCACATCCATACATGACCACTGGAAAAACCATAGCCTTGACTAGACAGACCTTTGTTGGCAGAGTAATGTCTCTGCTTTTTAATATGCTGTCTAGGTTGGTCATAACTTTCCTTCCAAGGAGTGAGTGTCTTTTAATTTCATGGGTGCAATCACCATCTGCAGTGATTTTGGAGCCTCCAAAAATAAAGTCTGTTTCCACTGTTTCCCCATCTATTTCCCATGGGACCAGATGCCATGATCTTAGTTTTCTGAATGTTGAGCTTTAAGCTTTATTAGCTGAAGTAAAAAATTGTTAACAGTGAATTTAATTATTTTTAAAAGTGTCTGTTGTTTATTTTCCTTGCTACAACTGAAACTCTGTGGGAGCTGGAGCTTTGTTTATTAGCTTAATGCTGTATCTCTAGCACCTAAAATAGTCATAACCATAGCATCTAACACTTATTGAATGCTTACTTTTTGCATGTCATATATTTTCTTTCATTAAATGCTTAAAACAACTTTGTGAAGTGGATACTATCAGTATCTCCATTTCCCAGTTTAAGAGACTGAGACAGACAGGTTGGGTAACTTGCCTCAAACCACACACTATTGAGGCGGAGCTATGATCTGGACCCAGGCAGCCTGATTGGACCTGTGCTTTTAACCACTGGATTAGACATTTAGTTGAAAGGGTGCAAGGTCTAGAAGAGACATGTTGGATCCAATGGAGAGAAGTTCATGGCACCTTCAGAACTTCTGGCTAGATGCAGAAACATACACAGCTTTGGGTTGTTTTCCTTGTGGGAGAAGTGAGTGCTTTCCTTTACTGTATGTATACATGTGGAATAGCTATGTTAGGATAGATGTCTGTTGATGATGTAAAGTGCAGCGGACTTCTGTAGGTTTTATCTGCCCAGCACACCTTTCTCTCTTCTTTAGGTGTTAGCCTCCCCTTTGCTCTGAAGGGGCTTCTCTGATGGCTGAGACTAAAAAATCTGCCTGCAATGCAGGAGACCTAGGTTTGATCCCTGGGTTGGGAAGATCCCCTGGAGAAGGAAATGGCTACTCACTCCAGTATTCTTGCCTGGAGAATTCTATGGACAGAGGAGCCTGGCTAGCTACAGAATCCATGGGGTCACAGAAGAGTCAGACACTAATGAGTGGCTGACACTTTCACTTTGCTTTGAAGAGTTTTTCTCCCTGCTTCAGTCAGAGCAAGCTGTCTCCTTTATCTGTCTATCAGAGCATTTCCCTGCGATTCTTATATACTAGACTAGAAAGGGAGCCCCTTCTGTCTTTTTCTCCTCCTTGAGTGTATTAGCATTTGAATTTAGAATTCCATAAAGACAGCAAAGAATTTTCCAAGATTGACTGCCCCTATATTATGGAGTAAAATTACATTCAATTTACAGTAGAATTAAGTTAAGCAAAATTCTTTTCACATTAAATGACAGTAATTATGTTTACTTTAATTCCCAAATATCTCATTAAAGCACTAGGAAAAGCTTAATTGAATATGATTTGTCTTCTGGTCCAGGAGGGTTCCTTTTCTTGTGCAAAGTTCTGCTGGTCTTCTGTGAGTTCTACTGTGCTCCTGTGTCTCTAATAGTCTATGCCAGGGTTAGTTACTTCCTTTCATTGGAGCAGCTTGTTCTTGCAGTAGCCTGAAATAGGTGCCCCGCACCCTAGAAAGATACCAAGTCTTAATTTCTGGAATCCGTAAATGTTACCTTATTTGGAAGAAAGATCTTTACAGATATGATTAAGACTCGGGATGGGAAGATTATCCTGGTTTATCCTAGAGGATCCTAAGTGCAATCATGTGTATCTTTATATTAGAGGGAAGCAGAGGGAGATTTTGTTCAGAGACTGCAATATGAGGACAGAGCAGATGGAGATTTCAATATCCTGGCCTTGAAAACTGAAGTGATGTGGCCACAAATTAAGAAATGTTAGAAGCCACAGGAAGTTGGAAGAGACAAGGAAGAGTTTCTCCACTAGAATCTCTGGAGGGAACTCAGCTATGCCAACACCTTGTTGTTGGTTCAGTGACACTGGCTTCAGACTTCTGGGCTTTAGAACTGTAGGAAACAAATTTCTGTTGTTTTCAGGCACCAAGTTTGTGGTAATTTGTTACAGTAGCCACAGGAAAATAATACAGTACTATTTCCTGACACTTCTTATTTATCCCCAAATCCTTTGAATTCAAATCTTTGTCAATAGTATTATCAAGGTGGTTTTCATGTTTTCCAAAAATGGTTTGTAGAATGTTGGTTGCCTGCTCTGTTTATTGACTCACCTAGTATGCACATCTTTCCTCTCTCTCACCTTCCCTCTTTTCCTCTCTCTTTTCCAGGTACTCTTTGTTTTGGCTATGATATTTTAGTTTGGTCTGTTTTTGTGTTGACTGCCCTCTGGGATGTATCAAGAGAGTCATATTCTCATGCTTCTGATAAAAAGTAACTTTATTATTGGGAGCCAAACTGATACAAATTTCTCCAATGAGAAGAAATGTGAATATCCCTTATGGCTGCAAAGACCTGGCAGTTACTGTTAATGTCATTTTATGCTCAGTAGCATATAAAGTACCTTTTCTTCTTGGTATGTCTTAAAACATTTTTGTATAGTTTAGTAAGTCAAAAGAAAATTCAGAGGGCTTTATTCAATGTGAATATTTTATTGTGTGAGAAACAAACTGCTAACAGGGAGACTTCAAATGGAAAGTGGTTAGACCTTGGCTTTCAGTAGTTACACTTTGGCTTATAAAGCCTGAATGAATAAGCACATTGTTTTCTCTTGTGATTGGTTAATTTTGTGTTCGTTTGATTGCCTACACTTAACTTGTTTGTAGCTGGCAAGCAAGGAAGCTGGAAGGTCTTGCTGTAAGGACATGAAGAAAGCTTAAGTTTTGTTTATGATCAACATTTCTAGTAAATCAGGACAGTTCAAGTTGTGGCTATTGACTGAGTTTTTTATTCAGTGGTATATTCAAAGAGTGACCTCAATTTTTTTTTTCTTTAGCAGAAATAAAAGTGGGCATCTGAGATCAAAGTACCTAGGATTAAATCTCAACTCTTGTACTTCTTAATTGTATGACTTTTTGTAAATTGTCTACACTAACCTGTTTAAGCCTTGGAATTTCTTATCTGTAAAATGTGGATAGTGGTAAGGTTATTGTAAGGATTAAATGAGTTAATATATGCAAAGCACTGAGACACAGACAGTGTCTGGCACATAGCAAATGCTTGTCAAATGCTGCTTCTATCATCATCATCATCATCAAGATCATTGTCAGTGTCTAGGGTGAAGACTGTGTCCCCTTAATCTGTTTCTCTGTCAGAGCAGGGATGGTTTTCATTTCTTAACCTTACCAGCTCTTGAACTTACCATCTCTTTAACCTGGCTCTTCTGCTGTAAGTGGAAGACTCCAGGCATTCTATACATACTTCAGCAGGAGGAATTAGCAAAAGGTTTTCCATTTGAGGCTTATTTTTATGAGCAGTTATTGTCTGTCAGAAGCAATAATTTGGTGAATTACTTAAAAGAATATTTAAATTTCTCAATTTCACTTTGTACTATATGGGTTCAGGCAAATTTTTCATATATATACATACACACATTTAAGCAAAATTTTCAAACACCTTTGAAATTTAGTAATGTCTATGGTTTTGTTATATTAATTCATTCAGCAAATATATTTTGAATTCCTACTGAGTGCCCAGCTCCTGTGTGAAGTCCTGGGTGCCTAGCAGTGTTCCTTCCCCATGGAATTTACAACCCAGTAAAGACAGACTGGGTTGGATGGCATCACCCAATCCCAGGGAACACAGACTGGTTGGATGGCATCATCGACTCAGTGGACATGATGGCATCATGTCCATTGGACTGGTTGGATGGTCCATGGACTGGTTGGATGGCATCATTGACTCAATGGGCTTGAGTTTGAGTAAACTCCGGGAGTTGGTGATGGACGGGGAGGCCTGGCGTGCTGCAGTCCATGAGGTCGCAAAGAGCTGGACATGACTGAGCAACTGAATTGAACTGAAAACAGACTGAAAAAAACAAGCTAATAAAATAACAGCAAGTTGAGTCAGTTAATAGAAGGACCACAAGCCAGATTCTGAGATGGAGACAGAGAACAGCAAGGTTACATGGGGCAGGATGGGTTCCAAGGTAGCCGGGGAAGGCACTCTGAGGAGTGGACATTGAGGAGAACATCGAGTAGACATTGATAGGATGAGAATGAGTCTGACATAAGAGGAGCTGCAGAAAGAACATTCTAGTTAGAGGGTATCACACATGTTTGTGTGTTAGATGACAAAAAATACCAGGTGTCAGTAGGGAAGAGGAGCTTCCCTAAGTCTAGGAGCTATAGGAGACAGTTTTGTAGCCATAGGCATGTGCCGCATTATGCAGGAAGTGACAGGTCCTTGGAAGGAGTTTGGATTTCATTCCAAATGCAGTGGGAAGCCTTTGAATAATTTTATTTATTTATTTATTTTTATTTTTATGCCTTTGAATAATTTTAAACTGTGAAGTTTTAAGAGGGTTATGACTGTAAGAGGACTGGGAGGGAGGTGGGCCTTGGTGGTTGGAGAAGCGGAATGAGAGAGGTCAGTTGGTTTGCCCTTGGCATGAGTTCAGACAGAGATAGTGTTTTACGGACTAGGGCCCCAGCAGCCTATAAGAGATAGATCAGCCATTTTGGGGGAAGGTAAAATCAAAAAGACTTGTCGACTGATGGGATCTGGGGTCTGAGGAAAAGGGAGGGATCAGGAATTATGTCAGTGTTGTAAAGTAATAATAGAAGTGTAACTCATGAAATCAGTCATGGTTCTTCTTGTTAGCAAATCATTTTTATCTAGAATGTATGCAGGTGGGATTAGTATATGTGCCATACTATCATATAGTTATCTGTGTTTCCAAATCAATTTGATTTTTCTCTGGGACCAAAGTGGTTCCACTGCTTAAAAAGCTCTGCCTTGATCAGTGCCTTTAATAGCCATTAATATAAATAGAAGTGTTTTAAATTTTGATTAGGATAGCTAAATTTTGCTAAATCAGACTGATTGCAAAATTGACTTAAATAGTTTGAGTTATGTAACATTTTTCAAGGGAAATCAGTTTTATTACTTTGAAATTCATAGAGCATCTCAAACTAGACTAAGAAAATACTGCCAAATAGAGGAGATACCATAGGACCCACTTTAGTGATTGATAAGATGGTTTTAATTAGCACTGCAAGTGTTCGTAATTGAATGTTCCTATAATTTTTGAAATTTTTATTCTACAGTAAATTAAGTGCATCCATTTCAGTTTTACTTACATTATTTCCTTGACAAGATCCTTTTAAAAATAGATACTACAGGTATTATTCTATGTTCAAATTACTTTCGTTTGTTATTAATAGAGTACCAGTAACAGAGCTTTATATTTGTATAACTTCTCAGTCAGTATTTAAATGTCTTCAAGTTATACAACATGAAATAAATCTGCTTAAAAATCGAAGCTGAGGAGAACTGCAAAGTGTCTGTGCGCTTGCTTATTTCTCTGTGTTGTTATCCTGAGTAGCTATTTCTTAACTTAACATCCATCCATTTGATTGAAGTAGACTAACCTCTCTTCCAGTTAGGCCTCTCACAGCTCTTGACAGACAAGAAACAACACTTGTGTTCCCTCTATAATCTTCAACCCAAGTGGTAGTTCAGCCTGTCTGAACATTGTATTAGGGATAAACCCCTAAATGAGCTCACTTTATTTGGTTAGGGATCATGTTAAACTAGATACCTGTTTATGTTGATATGAAAGTTCTTTCTGTGGCTTTTACTCGTTAATTTTAGTTTTACTTACAGAGCTACACAGGACACATCTGTTGCCCTTCCCCACAAGAGAATGTGTGTATTTGCTTCTTCACCCACGTCTAGATTGACATCTACCTCTACATCTACCTCCACACCTGCATCACAATCTATGTCGATGTTTCTATCTCTGTTTTGAGAGCTGCATTAACTTAACTGTGAAGCAAAATTTTTCTTTTCTGAAAGGTGTTTTGACTGACCTTCTCTAGTTTCTCTAGATTTTTCCCCCTCATAATAATGAACCTCAGAGGAACCACTGGTGCATTTTGGGTTGTCCTCTGCTGGACAGATAGCCTTTCCTTGAGTTAGTTCTGGGGCCGTTACCATTTGAAGTTTTGCTACCTCAGGTGTGTTGAGTTCATGACGCTGCTGTTCTTGGAGCTGAAAACTCCCTCTCTATGCTGTTTGGGGAATCTTAGAGAAGTGAGGCCACTCCTCCTTCTCAATCATGAAACTCTGAAGCCTTGGTGTTTTCCCTTCCAAAACACTCCAACATGATATCCATAGGCCTAGGGCTTTGAAACGGAGAAGGCAATGGCACCCCACTCCAGTACTGTTGCCTGGGAAATCCCATGGACGGAGGAGCCTGGTAAGCTACAGTCCATGGGGCCGCTAAGAGTCGGACACGACTGAGTGACTTCACTTTCACTTCTCACTTTCATGCACTGCAGAAGGAAATGGCAACCCACTCCAGTGTTCTTGCCTGGAGAACCCCAGGGACGGGAGCCTGGTGGGCTGCCGTCTATGGGGTTGCACAGAATCGGACACGACTGACATGACTTAGCAGCAGCAGGGCTTTGAAAACAAAGACCTATTCAGGGTTGACTTGGGAGTGGCCCAGCCCATCCTAACTCTTCCTTTTTTTAAAAAACCAAAAAAGACTCACCTCCCCCTTAGACCAAGGCAAGTCCAGATTTGAGGGACATAAGGCTTGGCCAGTATTCCATTTTTTTCAACAAATAATTGTGTAGTGCTTATTCTCCTTACTCTCTGGCAGGTACTATTTTAGGTGCTTGATAAATAATGGTAACCAAACCAGACAGTATTTCTGCCTTCATGCAGCTTATATTCTGGTGGAGGGGACAAACACTAAATAATAAATGTGGTATACAGCTGAGGATGATATAAGCATTAAAGGTGATATGTGCTAAAGACAAAGTAAAACACTCTCCTGTGTCATGTGGGGAGTCCCATTTTTACTCCCAAGTTAAAATAAGAAGTTAGATTTTTCAATGTTATTCCCTTATATTAAAAATCCCAATAAATTGCCTAGTTGTAATCATCACTGCCATCCCTGAGTGCCTACAGTGTGGCAGGTGTGTGGTAGATATTGTCATATTTAATTCTTACACCAGTACAAATATTACAGAGCACTTACTATATTCTAGGTATATTCTAGATACACACATTCTAGATACTGTGTTTAAGCATTTTATGCAATGTTATCTCACCTGTCTTACCCTTGGAAAATTAAATATAATATCCTCATTTTGGGGGGCTTCCTGGGTAGCTTAGCTGGTAAAAAATTTGCCTGTAATGCAGGAGACCCTGGTTCGATTCCTGGGTCAGGAAGTTCCCCTGGAGAAGAGATAGGCTATCCACTCCAGTATTCTTGGGCTTCCCTGGTGGCTAAGATGGTAAATAATCCATCTGCAATGCAGGAGACCTGGGTTTGATCCCTGGGTTGGGAAGATCCCCTGGAGAAGAAAATGGCAACCCACTCCAGTATTCTTGCCTGGAGAATCCCATGGACAGAGGAGCCTGGTGGGCTACAGTCCATGGGGTCTCAAAGAGTCAGACACAACTGAGTGACTCAGCACAGCACATACTCGTTTTTCAGAGGAGAAAGTTGAAAACCTATGAGGTTAGGTAAGTTGTTCCAGGTGACACAGTCCTATGGGACAAAGTAGGGATTCAGAAATGAAGTCAGTCAGTCTGGCTGAAGCCCACAGCCTTCCCTCAGATTCTGGGCCACCACTCAAAGGTATGACTTTGTCCCTGTGTGGTACCCTGCTACCTTAACACTAGCATCTATAGTGGGACTTATTTCATTAATGCTGTTACTCATTCATTTGTGGAAAAAACATTGTCTGTGCTAGGATTCTGATTTTCAAAGATGGAGAAGGAATAGCCCTGACCCAGAACAAACTCATGGTCTGATGAGGAAATAGGTATGCAAAAATTTATTTTCATAAAATCTA
Source organism: Cervus canadensis (assembly GCF_019320065.1). Lineage (NCBI taxonomy): Eukaryota > Metazoa > Chordata > Mammalia > Artiodactyla > Cervidae > Cervus > Cervus canadensis. The sequence continues at coordinate 61,572,474 of NC_057392.1, read as the reverse complement.
ATCAGTTTTATAATAAAGGTATGCCCACCATGACAAAGCTCTGAGCCCCTTCTGACCTCTGAACTTAGAGAAGGCATTTTAGGGCAATTTAGGACTTAAGAGTTTTGGGGGTTTATACCTACAGTAAGAAATGCATTCTAGATCATGACCAATACACATGTACACATGCAATTAAAGTACAATGTTCAGCTGAAACAAAAATTTCATGGAAAAACAGCTCATGCCAAGTGCAAACACTATTCTAATATGCTTTCTTTAAAAAATTTCTTTTCTTGAAACAAAACATTTGGTCTTAAGACCTTGTATGAAGATGTGAGATGAATCAGGTATTGCAGGATGAGGTAGGGAAGGGTAATCTGGAAAAAGAATGTCTTCTACAAAGGCCCTGAGGCAGGAAAGGAGTGTGGAAGGGTAAAGGCTGGAGCTGGGAAGATACATGGGCAGCAGCTTGTGAAGGCTGTGACCAGCCTATGGGTGAGCTCACATGTGTGCATGTGTTCTACATCACTTCAATCGTGTCCAGCTATTTGCGACCCTAGGGACTATTGGCCCTCTAGGCTCCTCTTTCCATGGGGTTCTCCAGGCAAGAATATGGAGTGGGTTGCCATGTCTTCCCCCAGGGGATCTTCCCAACATGGGGACTGAACCTGCATCTCTTGCGTCTCCTGCATTAGCAGGAGGGTTCTTTACCATGAACATCACCTGGGAAGCCCATTGGTGAGCTCGCAAATATATTTTATTCTTCAGATCAGTGCGTCTCGGATTTAATGCCCACATGAAACACCTGGAGATCTTGTTCAGATGCAGATCTTGTTCAGGAGGTCTGGAATGGGGTCCTAGTTTCTGCATTTCTAACAAGCTCCCAGGTGATGTATTTTGGTTAGTGCAGCTCTATACCGTGGGGGTACTACTGAAGAATTTTAATCAGAAGTGAAATGAGTAGATTTTTCCTTTAGAAAAATTATTGTAATGTCCAGGTAGAGAATAAATTTTGAGGATCTGAGTGGGAACCCAGTTTGGACATTGTAGTTGCTTAAGTCAAAGCTGCTTCAGATCCAAATGAGAGGAATTTGACTAAAAAGAAGAGGAGAAAACGTAGAGGAAAATGTAGAGGAATTTCAGATGTAATTCAGAGGTTTTGGTGAGTAATAGAGGTTGAGACTGAAAGACCAAACAAGCATGGGCTTGGGATTTGTTGCTTGAGAAAAAGTGTTGCTTTTTACCCAGATAGAAAAGGAAGATTGTTTGCTCTGAAGATTGTTTGTTTGAGCTGCCCTTCCCTTCCCTTTCCCTCCCCTCCCCTTACTCTCTCCTCTTACCACCCCTCCCCTCTCTGTCTCTCCACTCCTGCCCCCACAACTTGCTTCTCCCATTCCCTGAAGCCTTGTGGAAAACAATGAGGTTGATATTTTAACACAATGAGCTGGCTTTTGGACTGGAGCAGGAGAGTGGATTTGGAAAGGATTAGCATACAGATCACAGGTGATCTTGAAGAGGCAATGGTGGCTTGAGAATGTGTAGAGAGAAGAGGATCAAAGTAGAATCTTTTGGGGATGAGGGAGAGTCAGTCCCTCATTGAAATTGCTGGAGCCAGGAACGTGGAATTAGAGGCACTGGAGAATCAGGGAGGTGGTCAGAATCCAAGAATCCAGGGAGAGGGAGTTTCAGGAAAGGTGAATTAGAGAGTTAACAGACAATGAGTAAGTCAAAGGAGAGAATTACTGCTTTCCTGAATGAGGCCATGGAGAGAGAAGATGAGAGGGTCAATTACAGAACCTTGAAAAATTATATCATATTTTCAGGACTGTATGTGACTTAGGAAAGAGCTGGAAGTCTGAATATAATAGGTCAAGGAGAAAATTGACTCATATTTATTGCCTGTGAAGCACAAAAGAAAGGAATGATTCAGATATGTTGTCGGTATTTTGGGTCTGTGCACTTAGGGTAATACATGAACAGAATCAGAGGGAATCAGAAGGAGAGGGAGCTGTTTTTGTGTGTGTGTGGGGGAAAGGGCATATAAAGATATCTTGGATATGTTGATTTGAGGCTTCAGTGTCATAGCCTAATAGCAATGTCTTATCACTTACCATCTGAGCCACCAGGGAAGCCCATAGTTACCTGAAATGTGGCATTAGTTTGGATAGGAGGCCAGGGTTGGAAATGTAAATTTTGAATAAAATTTATAAGAAAAGGGAACCCTCCAATACTGTTGGTAGGAATGTAAACTTGTGCAGCCACTATGGAGAGCAGTTTGGAGGTTACTTAAAAAACTAAAAATAGAGTTTCTATATGATCTAGCAATCCCACTTCTGGGCATTTATACTGAGAAAACCTTAATTGAAAAAGGTACATGCACCCCATGTTTATGGCAGCACTATTTACAATAGCCAAGACTTGGAAGCAACCTACATGTCCATCAACAGGTGAATGGATAAAGATGTGGTATATATATGCATATATATGTAGTGTGTATATGTACATACATATATATGTATATATACACACCCACACAATGGAATATTAGTCATGAAATAATGCCATTGGCAGCAACATGAATGGACCTAGAGATTAGCATACTAAGTGAAGTAAATCAGGCAAATATTGTATGATATCACTTATATGTGGAATCTAAAAAGTGATACAAATGAACTTATTTACAAAGCAGAAATAGACTCACAAACATAGAAGACAAACTTATGATTATCAAAGGGGATAAAGGTGGGGGAGGGGATAAAAGTGGGGGAAAGGGTAAATTTAGAATTTGGAATTAACAGGTACTACACTGCTATAATGGAGAAGGCAATGGCACCCCACTCAAGTACTCGCCTGGAAAATTCTATGGATGGAGGAACCGGGTGGGCTGCAGTCCATGGGGTCGCTAAGAGTCGGACACAACTGAGCAATTTCACTTTCACTTTCATGCTTTGGAGAAGGAAATGGCAACCCACTCCAGTGTTCTTGCCTGGAAAATCCCAGGGACGGGGGAGCCTGGTGGGCTGCCGTCTATGGGGTCACACAGAGTTGGACACGACTGAATCGACTTAGCAGCAGCAGCAGCACACTGCTATATATAAAGCAGATAAACAGTAAAGTCCTTCTGTATAGCACACTAAATTCTCACAATCTTGTCCTTCTTTCCTATAATGGAAAAGAATCTAAAGAAGAATACACACACACACATATATATTTACAATTTTACGGTATATATATATCCATATAAATATATGACGGAATCAGTTTGCTGTATACCTGAGACAATGTAAATCAACTACACTTCAACAAAAAATAAATACCATTCACAGAGATGTGATTGTAAGAGTTGGGTTCCTTGTAGTCCTGAAAGGAACACATATTTTAGACCTTGAGTTATTTTGTCTATTTTAGGGAACTCCTGTCTATTTTAGGGGCCTGCTATGTTCAGTCAGTTTTAAAATTTGTACACTTCACTGAGATGCCAGAAGGGGCAAATAGGGGGTAAAATCTAGCCAGGAGTTATGCTGATCCAGTGTATGCCCTGGGTGAGGGGGGACAGGGTGCCATTTAATAACTCATCCTCTCAGAGGAAACATCTTTCATTAATTTGCCGAAAGGCACTATATGTATCAACATGCCTTGAAAGGGAGCCAGGCTGATATGTGGACAGATTAAGAATAATTATTTAGATTATTTACCAACATGTATGGTAATGTTGGTTATGTGCTCTTTGTAAATGAATTGGCCACCAACCAAGTCCCTGGGAAAACCCTTCTGTCTGAGTTTCAAGCTCATCATTTTCTTCTTCACATGGTTTTCCCTGCTGTCAACACAACTATGCCTTACTGAAGCATATAAGGTAATAGCACCATTCTAGTATACATAATTGGATGTATACCCAGAAGTGAAATTGTAAGCTATTGCATTTCCATATTCTAGAAGTTTTCTTTTTATTAACAGAAGTTTCTTGAGAAGTCTAGCACTTAAACTGCCATTGTTTTTTCCTTCTAACAAAGGCATGATATACATGTAACTCCTATACTGAGTAATCCGTATTCAGTTGTCTTCTCTGCACCTTCAACTATGCTCTGTCATGTTCCTGGCAGTTAATAATATCTTGGGATATTCCATAACTTTCCAGTCACACATTGTTGCTAAATACTGGTACACCCAGTTCAACACTCTGGGCTTCTCACTTTCCCTCCCTTCCCCCCTCCCCTCCCCCTAGTTCAAGCTTGACTGAGCCATTAACAGGGGTAAGGCGGAAGGTCTGCTCTTCCATGCACCTCCCTTCCTGTGCTTAGGTTACGGCTCCCTATGGGTAAGAGGAGAAAAAGGCCAAGTGCCTACCTCTTGGTCTTTACTCTCTTTTATTTGCCACAGAGAAGCATTTCCTTGTCTGCAACCTGCAAGTCTCTATATTTAGCCTCACCTGCAACTGATTAGGTTACTACTTGGGCCCTGTTGAAACTTCTTAGGATTCTCTGGCTTTGTCTTCTGTCCCTAACCGATTGGATCTCAGTCGTCTGTGTTACACAGAATCTGTGTATGTTGGTACACGCGTATCTTCCCCTGTTGTCAGCCTTTGTACTGACAGCTCCTTGGGGCAGGAACTTCTGTGGATCCATTATGTTTGGATTTTGTTTGTATTTTAAACTTTAAGCTTAGCAATTCCCGGTTGTGGAAGCACATCTCATTTCCTCATCTTAGTGCTAACCGCTGAAGCAGGCTTTGGCATGGATTCTGACTTGCCCCTTAGCCTGTGTGCTGTGCTAGTTGATTCAGTAGTGTCTGACTCTTTGCGACCTTATGGACTGTAGCCCACCAGGCTCCTCCTCTGTTTATGGGATTCTCCAGGCAAGAATACTGGAATGGGTTGCCATGCCCTCTCCCAGGAGATCTTCCTGACCCAGGGATCGAACTGGCATCTCTTAGGTCTCCTGAATTGGCAGGCGGGTTCTTTACCACGTAGCACCACCTGGGAAGCCCTCCCCTTAGCCTGGCCTACCTCTGTTTCATAAATATTGCTTGTGGCTTGCTGCTCCTCCTAGTTTTCCTCCTCCTTCATAAACCAACTCATAAAAATAAGAGTTAAAAGATGTTTAATTTCCTTAAAAAATTAAAGTGTAAAAAGAAAATAAATGTCACTTGAAATTACATTATCCAAGAATAAATACTACTGCCACTTTTAATGTACATATCTATATTATATATATAAAACACATATACTATTCATATATTTATATATATCAAATGTGTGTGCTTAGTCTTTCAGTTGTGTCCAACTCTTTGTGACCCCATGGACTGTAGCTCACCGGGGTCCTCTGCTCATGGGGATTCTCCAGTCAAGAGTTCTGGAGTGGATTGCTGTTTTCTTCTCCAGGGGATCTTCCTGACCCAGGGATCAAACCCAGGTGTCCTGCATTCTCTACCATCTGAACCACCAAGGAAGCCCATATCAAATATACATATTTGAAATCATGTAATATACGGAGCTTTATATCCTTAATTTTTCAGTTAGTATGAATATTTTCCCATGTCAGTAAGAAAAGGATCTCTAATGGGCATACTACATTCTGTTGTATTTATCACAATTTAGTTGATAATTTCCAAATTTAAGCATTTATAATAAAAATATCTAATACTTATTTAGTACTTATGATGTTTCAGCCACAGCTTTAGTGCTTTATACATATTAACTCTTTTAATTTTTGTAATATACTTTTGAGATCCCCACTTTACAGATGAGAAAACTGAGGCATAGAGAGGTTAATAATGAAAGTCATGAGGTTGACATTGGAAGCTGGTGAAGTTAAATTGGAACTCAGCAAGCCTGGCTCAAGAACCTGAAGTCCTAATCACTATTCTATAACTGTCTGACTCACTGTATAATTATCTTTGTGGAAAAAAAAAATCTTTATCTGCATTTCTGATAGTTTGTACTAGGAAGATTCCTAGAGATGGAATAACTGGATTAAGAGTTATGAAGGCTTTCAAATCTTGAAGAATGCTGTCCAGTTTACCCTTTGCAAAGTTCATATCCATTTACATTTACACCAATAGTGGGAAGAGCTTCCACACACAATGACTTCTACCAGTGTAATTTAGTTCCTCTTATGGTCTTGAAGTTATGGTCTCTCTGAGTGGTTAAAATAGCTGAAGGATCAAGGGTCCCCTAAAAACAAAGGAGGTACAATTTTATACAAATGAATCATTTGTGTATATGCCTCAGATAATACTATAACCTTGTTTTATTGATCTTTACACAAGTGACCTTCTTTATGTCATTACTACTATATATATGAGTGTATACTCAGACTACTTGTGCCCAGGATTTGGGGGTCATTACACCTGTCAAGGGTGCCTTTCAAAATGTAGCCTTATTTTGACAGCTGCTGTCACAAGTGATATTTACGGTTCTTTCTCAAGCTTTCAGGCAGTTGGAAGTCCTTTTATATTAATGATCTTATACTACTCTTTGGTTTAAAAAATAGCACAGTAAAAATATATCCTGCTCACATGTCTCTTTACTTTTCATTTGCTTTATGTGATATGCAGAAAGTGTCACATGTATCTGCATTTCCAGGTAATAATAACCTTTAGTAACCCAGGTTTTATCTCTCTGTGACATGAATTCTCTACTATCATCCTGAATTCAAGGAACACTAAGACTAGCAGGAAGAAATTCCAATTATTTTTTTAAAGAGAAGCTGAAATTTCCTTGCAAGTATAATAGGGAAGAAAATTTTAGCAATTTCTACAGTGATCTGGACAACTTCAATGGGGAATCTAAATTATTCCTCATGGTTGGATGAAAATCAATCACCTCTCCTACACCACTTCTTTGATTTGTATTTTATCATCACTATTCTTCAAAAGAATCTTCTTAGAATCACATGTTTCATTAGGCTTCATTAAGATTCTATTTCTTTTGGTCACAGGTCCAGCTTAGTCTTCAAATGATTTAAAAATCTAAGAAAAACGTGCACACAGGCAGGCAAGAGGCTGGTAACCTGGAGCAAAATAATAAACGCACGTTCAGCTGTGTAATATCTTGAAGCCTGTGCTGCTTGCGATTCTTTTTAGTTTTTATTTTTAAGTGTGACTCTTGGTTGAAGCTTTGTCTTGAGCACAATGCTGTTGTTAATAGCGAATGAAATGACTGGAGCTGTGCTGAGGAAAAAAAAAGAAGTCAGCTGAAGGATTTAAAGCAGACCACTGCAAACCGAACGTTGCAATTATCTGCAGCTGAAAACAAGTAGCTTTTAATGTGTCCATTTGGCCAAGAAGAGAGGAGAATTATAGACCATTGCTCTTTCCTCGCTCACTCTCACATTCTATGTCTTCTTCTTTATATAGTTTATCATCCATAATTTCAGGATGTATTTTGCTTCTTTAAGCTGTTTTATCTGTAGGCTTATGAGGTCACTCATGTGTGAATTCCTTTGTTAGTCATCTCACCTTTTGCCTTGATGATAGAAAATTGATCAGGCCTAAAGTACAAGTTCAATAGACAACCCCCTTGGTCCTTTGTCTAGGAGAATAGCTACCATTGAAGGCCATGAGCAGGTTGCTATTAATATGACAGCCTGCTCTATCTCCCACTGTAATTTATAATGAAATACCTAATCTCCATTATTTTGATCCAAGCAGGCGATCCCATGAAAAAGTCTTTTCATCCAGTTCCCAATGGCTGTTACATGAGAAATGGCAAACCAATAATTTTTGTCAAGTTTTTTAAGCCAACAGAAATGCTTTTCCACTGCTACAGTTTCAAAAGGCACAGATAAAGCTCATTCACTGAGATGAATGAAAAAGCCATCTGGGGTTTTTCTTTTTGACTTCCTTTCCTTTTCTCCATCCTTGTAATCAAATTTGAGCAAAATCAAATGGGGCTTTCTATGAAAGTACCTTTTGTTGATCTGAACGAGCTGGTAATTTACAAAATACCCTTCCTTTGTGAGGAAGGCTAAAGAAAAAAAGAATCAGTAGCTTTTAAAGCTGGGCCTTGGTGGGACTCTAAATGCAATGAAAGCAGTCTGTGTTGAGAGATTGAAATGCATTTCAAAGCCAGGCCTGACTCGGGTACAAGGAAGAACAGACCTATGTGCATTTTGTAGGAAGAAAAATGTGAATGGAAAAGGGAGAAAGGGAGAGAAACAGGGGGAAATCTGGATAATACATTAAAGTAACCACAATTTTGGAGATGCATTCGTCTTACTGAAATTGTGTATGTAACCAGTGATACGGAAGTCGGATATTTGCTCACTCAGGATGCTCAGCAATTTAGCCTTTAAAGTTTGGAGCTGCATGGGTTTGTGGAGAAAGTCGGCTGGTGATGTGTGTGATGTTTTTCTCCAACTTTTTCTTCATTGGTTTGGGATCCTTTGGGAAGTACTTCAAGAAAACCTGAAGATGCTAATTTTCAGACAACTAATATTTGCTATTTTTCTCTCCTTTTGCCTGCTAGATTTCCTCGTGGCAGTGATTCTTCTTCTCCCCTTTGAATTCAGAAGGATGGCATAGATGTCTTCAAAATAGTAAGTAATGTGTGATATTTTTTCAATTACTGTTAATAGTTAAACATAGTAGAGCTGAAATTCGGTTTTTGGAGGAGTTTGGAATCAGCATGCATGCTTAGAAGGAAAATGCGTTTTGTGCAGCATTTGCATTATTTGATGTGAATGACTTTTGGTTCGATTTAACTGTTTATCACAATATTGTGCTGATGAGTGTCTTTTTCATTACTACTTTACTCTGTGTATTCTGTAATAGCTAAGTTTTGTGTGGCATGTAATGTATGCATTCTTAGCACAACAATTCAAGAAACAATGCCCAAATTTGCAGGGAACTATCTTGGAGACGTTATGTATTTCTTTTCTCCATGTACCACACAGTCTTCCTCACACATTTATAGGAGTTCTGACTCCTATCAATCATGGCTTTCTACTTGTGCTTGAAATAAAATTCTTGTGTAAGCTACATGAGCTTACTTCTTTAAAGTAAATATCCAGAGAGAGAGGCAAGAGTTGTTTTGATATTATAAACTAATCAAACATTTTTAAGGCTCTTTAAGTTATGTTTCCTGTAATTTAATAAAACATTATAATTGAAATGAGCTTTGTTGAGAGAGATTATCTCTTTTTAAGAAAAGTGAAAAGTCTACTTTCAGCGTCCTACAAATAATGGCATGTGTTGTCTAAGGACATGTTACTTTTGATGAGAGCACATGTCACAAGTATTTTTTTAAAACATACATGCAGCATTGGCATTTTTATATAACTATGGTGCATATTTAAAATATGTAAATACTTTAAATTGGAACAAAGGGATATGGGGCAGCATCAGTTCTAATGTTTCCTAGATGAACAGTATCTTCATTAGTGCAGGCACTGCCAACTCGAGTGTGACCTGAGAACTCCATATAGGCAACCCTGAGACCTTTCTCTCTGGAGCCAGAAAACAAGTTTAAATGAAACCGAGACCTATGTTGTTTAGCCCTTAAGGTAACCAGTTTCTTAGAGATGCTGCAATGGGAAGTAGGATCCAAAAGGTTTCACAGAGGTCTCTATGAGGGCCAAACACTTTCCCCTTCTAACTATTCCTCATAGCAAATCTAAATTCCTGGAAGTTTGTATTTAAGATGAAATCTGTTTTCTATGCTTTTGCTGCTTTGGGTCTCTTTTCCAACTTCTACTCATTTATCTCTGCCTGTGGTTTTGAGCCATTTGCTGCCTCCTAATGCCTAACTGTAAAATAGCACACATGGCAGACTGCCAAAGAAGGTGGCAGTGGTTATTGGTTTGTATTGGAATTGAAGTTCCAAGGTTGTTGTTACCCATAATTTACAACAGTTGCTACAAAACAGATGATTAAAACCTGAGGGGTGGGAGGGAGGGAGAAGAGTAAAACTAATTGGCACACTTTTTCATGCATCTAAGTGGTTTTTTCCTGTGAAAGCAAGTCGAATTGTTGTTTCATCTACATGGACACAATGTTCTAGACGTTCTGTGCTGTACCATTGTAATCACTACCTGTGATCTTAGACTGATAGATAAGCTCAACATAAAAAAGCTTTTGTTTGAAAGATGTATTTAATGGTAACAGTTACAGATTTTTCTCATAATATTGATTTCATTCATTTTTCTAAAATTAAACTTGTTTGGTAAAGATTGTTGCTAGTTTTTAAAGCATACGTTTATTATTTAGATGTCATTTTATTTTTGTTGCTAAGCCAAATTGGTACCTGAACAATAGTACTTTGTCTTTTACTTACTAATTTCATGTCTAGTCAATCTTGTAAGCATTTTGCAAAATTGCTCTTCTATGTTATCTTTAAGTACGTGTGGTAAGGGCTAGAGGTAATTTGTTTTGGTGTAGTTGTAAAGAATGATGACGGTGAAGACTTGCTAAGGAGTACATAATCCAGTTTGAAAATCAGCTAAGGTTCCTGTTTGCTTGGTTTGTCGAGGACTGCCTGCTCTAGAGCTCTTGCTAGTGGAGAAATGAGTGTTTCCTCTTTCCCTCAACGTAGGTATAAACACTGTTCTGTAAACACCTGGATTTGGGGAAATTGGAGAGCATGGTATTTTCCAGCTAACTACTGGGGCGAGGGGAAACTTCTCAAGTCTTTTGCTTACAGCCTTCTGTTCCTGGATATAACAACTGATGTGCTGTATGCTGTACTATTTATTAAGCCAAAACAAAACCAAAGACAAACAAGTGAAAACCCACTTCTGGAAAGTTTAGAAACTTTGGTCTTTGTGGCTTCTTCAGAAGTTATCAGAGGAAAGGAAAAGGGCACACATTTGTCAGAACTCTGAAGCACCTGAGATTTATTTTAAAGTTCTGTTTTCTTTTGTGTAAAATTAAAACTTCCTTGGGTTTTGCACTAGGTACTGGGTGCTACCTTTCCATTACAGTGATGGTATTGAGGTTTTGATGCTTTCATGACCTAGCAATAAATTTCAAAGGTGGAGGTGAGGCTTGTATAGCTCTAATCTTTTCAGGATGGGGGCTCTGGCCCCTGCATAAACTGTGTCATTGGAAGCTGTTATCTTCAGTAGAATCAAATAAATGTGCCTGTGACTTGATGTCCTGACAAGCTGTGGATTGCTGAGTAAACGAGTGTGTTAAGCACTCACCTTCTGTAGTGCTGAGAATGCGGGAAAGTGATTGGCTGGATTTTAATTCCAGGTTTGTATTGATGATGGACTGATCACTGGCATCTTTGGGCCTTGCTTCTCTCAGGTGTGATAGAAATGTTATCTGTTGCTTGTTTCTTTTCTTGCCTCCTATGGATGGAGCAGGCATTTTGGTGTGATTGTGATGGTTGGGTCTGATCAGCTTAGTTGGTAGTGATGCAATGATAAAGAAGATAAAACCAAGTTTCCACAGACGATGCCTCATTGCTAATCCCAGATAGGAGCCAATGCTAGATAATGAAGGGGACAAGGCAAGACAGTTTGGGACAGGTTTTAATCAATGCCATGGTCACTCCAAGTATTGGTCATACAACTCCGTGAAATTGTAAGCAGGGCAGCAGCATGTAACATGGAAGAAGATGCTCCAATTCCCTTCTTGTCCTAAAATTCAATATGGGGATCTGAGGAGGATAATAGAAATTCTTTAATACCACTTTTTACAAGGGCTTTGCTGCAAATTGTAATACAACAGAATAGATATAGGATGAGTAAATAATTATGAGTAGAAAAAATAAAATTTAGTTTAAAACTCAGGAAGAAAAATACAACACATCTGAAGACTACATTTCAATTTTTTTTTCTTTTTGAGTCACGGGCTTGGTTCAGGGTTTTCAGCAGCAAAAATGGGAAAAAAAATCATTAAAAATAATTTCCATATAGTGAGTATTTTGTACATTTTAGCCCTAATCCTCCTGAAATCCCCAAAGCCTGATATCATTACCCCCATTTTATAGTGGAGATACTGCAGGATCAGAAAGATGCAGTGGCTGGACTCTGTTAATATAGGCAGTGTGTGACTATGTAGATTAAGTTCCGGTCTGATTTTTTTTGCTGTTTCTTTTTTGAGTTGTGAAAGTATATTAACACATTTACTTGAGACTTGGAAAATACAGAAAAAAGTTAGATATAGTTATACTATATAATACAATTATTTCTTAAGCAGATAAATTAAGATTTTTAGTTGACATTTCAATATCAAACTCTCAATTTTTTTTTTTAATTAAAAAAAATTTTTTTTTTATTTAATAGAATGAATATACAGAAAAGTAGAAGGAGATAGTGGACCTGAAAATCACCCTGAACCAGTTCAACATAGTTAGATTTGTACAATTTCTCTCTGATTCCTATACCTGGGCCTTCTTGGGGTAACACAGATTTTAGCTAACCCTGCTTTCTCTGGCATAACCTCTTTCTGGTTTTCTCCAAGGTCAACCCACAGTCACAGATATCAGCTTTTCCTTATGTTCACCAATAGAACCCTCTCTCACAGAAGAGTGAGTGAGCAGTGAAGATTTTACTGAGGGAGAGATGAGGGGAGTAGCTTATATGTCCATCTCACGTCAAACCACTTGAACATTCTGGTCTGCAAAGTGCCTTCCTAGTTTGCCAACACTGAAGGTTCCTCTCTGGCCCTTCCCTCATACTTTACCCAGCTTCCCTAGCTCTTCTATCCCTGGCTTCCCTCTTCTCTCTCCATCTTTAAATTACTCATACCTTTATTATGCAGGAGCACTTTGACTCGCCCAGCTCCTAAAACTAAACATGCTTGTGTAAGCCCAGTGGTCTACTTAGCACACCCTCAAAGTCTTCCTGGTAGTAGTTCTTATCCTACTTAATAGTCTTGAGAATTATATAGCAATTGGAAAAAAAATACTATTACACGTTTTCCATAAGGGAAAAAATATTGGTATCTTAGCTTGTCAGGCACTTAGTTATGAAAACAGTATTTTTCAGTGGGACTTCTTGGAGGATGCAGAGGACAGTCTCCATGGTACTAGGACATAAGAGGGATTTCATGCACATTTGCTTGTTGCTGCCCATGGGAATGAGTCCAGGGTCCTAAAGCAAAACTCAGACCTTGCTAATCTGTATGAAACTTTGAACAGAAAATTAAGGATGGAGGAAAAGACGATATTAAGAATGAGAACAGAAATAGCAGAGGGAGAAATAACTCATTTAGTAATATGATGCTGGACATGAATTTGAGTCTCTTTTTTCAGTTGTGTATCGTAAATTCTAATGTATACTGCAATAGAAACTATATTCTTAATTTGCACATTAAATGATCAATGCAGAATCTACTTAAATGATAATAGAAGGTTAATGCCTAGAAAGAGACCACTGACACGGAAACCAAGTCTGGAGCTTTAACACCACAAAGGTATAGACTTGCGATAATACATGAATCACATGATTAGGTACAAGGGCTTTGATCAGTTTGGCCTCTTTTAGAAAATTTGAAGGAGGTAGTGCATGCGTTAACTATAATGACTCAACACATGTAATTTGTTTGTAGTTTGGGGCGTGGAGTGAGAATTGAGAAACACTTTACAAACCCTTTTGAAAAACCAGGTTTAGAAAGCTTTCAGGAGTCTTTTGCCTACACACTCGTTTACTTTCTGCATAGGTTTTCTTTTAAGTTGGTTAGGTCTTTGCTTCTGCTTTTTGGCTTAAGCAATTGATGTTATAAGGTTCTTGGAGCCTTGAACTTGACTGTCAACAGTGTAACTCTTAGGCAAAGGTGTCCAATCTGTCAGCCATTCAAGATTGCCTATGTTGTCATAGTCTAATGAATATGTCCTTCAAAGAGGAAACTAGAGGCTAAAAGAAATGCCTTTTGATTTTCATAGACTCGTTGTAAAGTGCTCTAAAACCAAGAGCAAGATTGTAGTTTTTTCTTACAATAAGACAGTTACAAAAACAGATTTAATAATGTTTAATTTCCTTCATTGAAAGCTTTCTTAACATATATAAGCTAGATCTGTGAGGGTAAGTACATAGGTAAAATGACAAAAATGTACTGTGAAAAAAATAGCCCAAGGTTATTTTCAGTTTCTTTCATAAACTGAAGGAAGGGCAAAGCACTTTATCCTATAGTTTAGCAATTCTAACATTTCTAAGATAGGGGCAAGCAGGACACAGTGAAATAAAGATGTGAGCAGAAGGAATGTTAAGACTTCCCCTCTAGTTTCTGCTGTGCAGAAAATTTGAATTCAGCTAGGGCTTATGCATGAATTCAGTGAATTTCTCTTGTTTGCTTGGGAATCCAGATCTGGAAAGAAAGCCTCTCTTCTCAACCATGCTTGGATGACTTCCCCAAAGCAACTCAGAAAATTTTTCTTTTTTTGAACCTCCATGTATATAACCAAGGACATGGTCACTGCATTTATTCATAGAAAATTCCAAAACCAACAAGTTACTTTTCTGGCCTCCCAAAAAAGAAATGTCCAGCTGTCCACAGGCATAACACAATCCATGATCAATGCAGTGAAAATAAGAAAAATAAAGGTGAGGGGGGTGGTTAGAAGTATGAACAGAGGTTAGAGGACAGAGGATGAGGGAAAGAAAGGGAAAATACCCCAAATATTCAGAGATCAAAAACACCTAAGCTCTTTATAACCAAAAGTTGCACAATTTTTGAGCCGTACTCAGCCTTAAAGAGCTTCTAACCTTGGGGTTGTCAACTGGGAGGATGAGCAGTAGGAAGGGAAATAGGACTTCAACCCACAATGGGCAGCAGGATCTTCCAGAGGCTGTATACTGTTTCAAAAAGCCTACGAATACCTTTAATATTATAGTATAATTTTACATTTGGAAAATTCAGCAAGTACTGTTATTTTAATAGTTTAAACACCAGAAACTAATGTTCCACAGGATCATCTTGGTCTGATGGAAATGTACAATCATGCTCAAGCTGCAAAAACTTCTGGGTGAAAGGTGGGCAGCTGTGTCAGAATGTGTTTGGTACTGAGGGGTCATTGGATTTTATATTCTAATAAAAAAGAGGGTACAGGATAAAACAGGCTAAGAAATACTTACCTAGACCAAGAAGAGCAGACTTGGGAGGTATTCTCCATTCAACAAATATTATTGAGCACTCTACTGGGTTTAACATTCAGTTGATGGTGTCTTTGCAGACAATGGGATCTATAAATATGGAGCTCAAGTTGAGTTTTGGGCTCAAGACAAAAACTTGGGACCATCTTAGAAGTGAAGTGTCAAGTATGTTAAGGACTGAGAGTGGCACACTGTATTTAGCAAGAAAGAGATTGTGATTGACTTTGCAAAAGCATTTTGGGTAGAGGGATGATGTGGAAACCAGATTGTGGTAGGCTAAGAAGAGGGTAGGAAGTGTGAGAGAGGAGACTGCATCCATTCCATGGGCAGTTATTTCAGGCAGCTTCACTAGGGAAGTGTTTGGGTCAAAGGATTTAGGTCAAAGTTAGAGATGAACTTGAGCATTAAGGGAGAGTTTTTAAAAAAAAATTTTAAAGAAAATAGGCTGATCAAATGTGACTCAGAAGGAAAGAGGGTGTTGAATCTGAGTGCACCTAGAAATAATCACATTCAGCATGCCCTATTTGCTGATGAAGAAACTTGTTTCTTGAATTAAGGGAAAGTGTTTTAGGTAGGAGATAATTAAATGAAAAGTATTTAATATATATAGCTAACCAACTATTAATTCACTAAAAGTTCATTGAAAATACATTATGAGATGGAATGTAAAATAAAGAATGCACAGTTCTTGCTCTAAGAAAGTTTGCAAGCTAGGTCACTCAATAAGGTCAATCACTAATCACAATAATAGGCTGGAAATATTATGACCCATCAAAGTAGTATAAATAGCCCTATGTGGATTAAAATACCAACGATCAAAAGTTATTCACCCCTGCGGGATCAAGAAAAGTATTGTGGAGAAAGCGATCCTTGAAAGGACGAAAGATTACAACAGAAGGAGTTTGGGAACCAAACACAAAGAATGTGAAAGGCCATGTTAGCTTTTGGGTTATACAATAGTCTTAAAAGGTCATGGAAGGCACGCTGGACTTTTATTGTGGGGTGCTGAATTCCAAATTCATATGTATGGTTCAATTCTGTGAGCAATTGGAAGGTTTTTGTGTAAGATAAGGATGTGTTCCACAGATCTACATTAGGAAAATTAACTTGGTAACCACATCTGGAAATGTTTGGAGTAGGTTGAAAGTAAGGAAGCTGGTTAAGAAACATGTGAAATAGACCTGGTAAGAGGGAACTAGAGTCTCAATCAGAGTAGTAACAGAAGGAATGGAATGAAACAGAATTAACTCACTCATTAATTCAACAGATGTTTACTTCATGTTTTCTATGTGTTAGGCAGATGTAGAGCCTTTAATCTCAAGGAGCTCTCAGCCAAATGTGATGTGAATAAGTTCTATAATAGACAGATAAACTCAACAGTAAGAGATTACACAGGAGAGAGAGCTATGTATATGGGGGAAACCAGAAACCAAAGGAGCAGACTTTCAAGAAAGAAAGAGTGCTATAACCAAAGGCAAAGAGGGAAAGGAATCCTGAAATGACTCAGGACTGCTGGTTTTTCAACATGGAGGATGTTACTGATGTTAACAGCGGCGATTTCATTGAAGCAGAACTGTTATAGATTGAAGATTGATTGGGAGGTGAGGAATTGAGAACAGGAGAAACATTTTAGAGATAAACATATGATAGCCACTGAGGTCAAGGTAATGAAGGAAGAGAGAAAAGAGTGATTCTGTGATTTTAAGTCTCAGGGGATGATGGCATCACTTGGCAAAATAGAGAAGTCAGGAGAAAGACTTAATTTTAAGGGATCTTTGGTTTTGCCCTTGATTTAATTTGAAATATGAATAGACATTTAGCCTATGGTTGGAAAAAGGATAAAAAACTTTAAGTAATGTTAGGGCTACATAGAACTAGTTTTGATTTGTATAAAACAGGCAGTCGAAGCCAAAGTCATAGAAAATACAGTTGACCTTTGAACTCTATGGGTTTGAACTGCACAAGTCCACTTACATGCAGTTATTTTTCAATAGTAAACTCTACAGACCACATGGTAGTTGGTTAAATCTGTAGATGTAGAGGCACCGTGCCTATGTCGAGGGCCAACTATAAACTACATGTAAATTACACACACACCTTTCCCCCACCCACCACCAGATGCTCAAAGGTCAACTGTAAAATTATTAAAGGAGAAAAGAGTATGGAGACAGGAGAAAGGGATGAGAAAGATGATTAGAAGCCAGTGAAGCTGACTAAGAAAAAGTGGTCAGATTAGCAAAGGAAACCACAAGGGTGAATTATGGCAGCCAAGGAGAGTTTAGCTTTCATGGTTGTTTCATCTTGGTTAGAATGTTATTTACTCTAAAGCAGAATAAGTACCAAGTAAATGCCATTGATTTTTGAGAGCTAAGAATTTTTGGTTTTCTTGGGAACCATTTGTTCCCAATTGGGAATAGCTGTTTTAGTAGACTGATCAAAAAAGATAGAAACCAAGTTGCGAAGGGTTAAGGTGTGAGTGGGATTTCTTTTTTCTTTTTGCACAGAAAGTGAGAGAAGAACTTAATTTGTGATGATGGCAAGGCTGAGAGGAAAACTGAGGAAGTTTATATGTATAACTATGTGTAGAGAGAAATAGTTATCAGGGGTGAGAACTGAAAGGAAAAGGGGATAATTGATGAAGAAAGTTTGGGTAGAACAACCATACGATCTATCTTCTGTCTTGGTATTTCTATCAGAATTTAATGAGGTAATGAATATGAAGTATCTGATAGATTAGTAGGTTTGTAACAAATGTGATCTATTAGTAATCTGGAGTCAAGTGGAATGAAGAAAACAGTCATTGAGCATCTGCTCTATACCAAACCCATGTTATGTTTTTTTTTTTTATTTTTAATTGAAGGGTAATTGCTTTACAGTATTGTGTTGATTTCTACCAAGCATCAACATGAATCAGCCATAGGTTTACCCACGTCCCCTCCCACTTGAACATCCCTCTGTCCTCCCTCCGCATCCCACCCCTCTAGGTTGTTATCAAGCCCCAGTTTGAATTCCTTAAGTCATACAGAAAATTCCCACTGGCTATCCGTTTTACATGTGGCAATGTATGTTTCCGCTTTACTCTCTCCGTATATCCCACCCTCTCTTTCCTCCCTTCTATGCAGCCGTGTCCATAAATCTGTTCTTAATATTTGTGTCTCCATTACTACTCCGCAAATATGTTCACCAGTACCATATTTCTAGATTCCTTACATATGCATTAGTATACAGTGTTTGTTTTTCTCTTTCTGACTTCACTCTGTATAATAGGCTCCATGTTCATCTGCCTCATTAGGACTGACTCAAATGCGTTCCTTTTTATGCAAGCCCCTGTTTTTTTTTTTTTGCCCCTGTTGTTTAACTTCACCTTCACAACAGCCCTCTAAGCCAGATGTCATCAGTCAGTTTTATACACAATAAAACCTAGTGGTTGAGGTCTTGCCTAGGGTCACAATGAAATACTAGCAAGTGCAGAGCTGGGATTTGAGCACAAGCTTATCAGACACTAAAGATACCATTAGGCCTTGTAAGTTTTTTTCAATAGTTTTGGTTTCCCATGCGGTAACAGAGTAAGAGAAGTAATTTGAAAGCATTCTTGTTGTGCAGGCTTGATGTTCTTTATAAAATGAGAGATTAGATTCCTGCTGAAAAGGAGGAGGTCCATAAAGAGAGACAGAAATGGGGAGGTCCTTAAAGAGACAAAGGAATGAGTTGAAATAGCAACTCTAGGGCATTAGTGCATCAGTAAGAGATGAAGAAAATAAGTTAAGTTTAGGTAGCATGGATTTCAACGAACCTTGTTACATATTGATACCTCAAGGTGAGGTCTGATACTACAGCAGGATCTGCTAAGTCAGGGACCAGCAAACTTTCTGTAAGGTGACAGATTGTAAATATTTCAGACTTTGTGGGCCGTGTGGTCTCTGTTGCAGCTACTCAACTTAGCTGCTATATTATGAAAGCAGCCATAGAGAATGCATAAATGAGAGTTAGCTATGTTGTAGGAGAATTTTATTCATGTTGGGCAATGAACATAGTCTTATGATATCATGAAGGATAGTGCCATTATATACTATACATGTATCCAAACACACAGAATGAACAACACAAGAGCGGACCCTAATATAAACTCTGAACTTGGGGGTGATGATGATATGTCAGTGTAGGCTTATCAGTTGTAGCAAATGTCCCATTCTGATGAGTGATGTTGATGATGGGGAAGCCTGTGCATGCATAGAGGCAGGGGCTATCTGGGAAACCTCTGCATCTTCCTCTCACTTTTGCTGTGAACCTGAAACTGTACTACTAGAAAAATAAAGTCCTTAAAAAGAGAAAAAACCAGGGACATTGGAATGATAATATTTACGTGTCATGAAATAGTCGTCTTCTTTTGATACTTTTAAAATCACTTAAAAATATAAAACTTTAGCTTGAGGATAGTACAGAAACAAACAATGAGCCACATTTGGGCTATAGACAGTAGTTTGCCCGCTCCTGTTTTGGGTACTTCTTAAAATATAGATTACTGGGTTTTACACTAGACTAACTCAATCAGAATAACTGGGGTGGGGTCCAAGAATCTGCATTTTAAAACAGAGAGAAATTTTGTGTGTGTTTTAATATACCATTCTGAGGCAACTGCTTAAGGCCAGTGCTAGTAAATACAGAATACACGGTTCCCTAAAAAATAACAGAGTCTGCAGGTCTCAAATCATGAGGCAATGCTCAGCAGCACAGGACTGGGAGCCAAGGAGGGCCCATAGTGGTCTGGGACTTGGCAGAAAATACAGGGGCAGGGAATTCTAGACTTGTGGTTAGTGCTTCACGGAAGGACCATCCAGGGGACCCAGATTGGCAGGAAGGCAAAGAAAGATAGGAGGCGGCTGATGAACTTAAAAAATCAGGAGGATTGAAAGGATTAGGTTCCTGAGAGTAGGACACAGACTTGGAAGTCAAGGATCAAAGGGAGATGAACAGATATCTGTGGTCAGAGAGGACATCAGAAGAGATGTGAACTGTGTTGGAGAGTGAGGTAGGGCTGTGTAAGGAACTGTATGGTGTCGTGGAGCCGGGTATTACTGGAGATGAGAGGTCAAGGACTTGTGAGGCCAGGGGCCTATAGAAAATTAATACAACACAAATGGAAAACACAGCTAGACAGAATATCCAGGACGGAAATGCAGATGGCCAGAGGAGTGAGAAGAGAGGCTTGTCAGCCTGGGCTAGCCTGGCCAAGCAGGCTTGGAGAAGAGTGTAAACATGATGTTTAGATAGGTAGAAAGCAAGCAGAGGAGGAGGAAAGAGATTTCTTGATCATCTGCCCTGTTCCTGTTTAGTGGCTCTCACTCATACCAGCTCATTTGGCTTTTGCAACAAACTGCATATTGGAGCATTATACACATTCAGAGGTGAAGAATCTAAAATTCAAAAATCACACAGAGTAAACTGAGAAATTGATCTTTATGGCTGAGAAGGCTATTGTCTTTTTCTTTTTTATTTTGTGTATAAACCCCAATAGGTTTGTCAGTAGTAGCTTCCTAAGGCACTGTGTTCAGAAATATTCTGAGGTAGAAACTAAGGTCAGAAATAGTTGTGATTAATGAATGAATTTGCCTTGGGTACTGGATGGGAGGGGCTTCCAAGGTGACATAAGTGATAAAGAATCCGCCTGCCAATGCAGGAGATGTAACAGACGAGGATTCAATCCCTGTGTCAGGAAGATCCCCTGGAGGAGGGCATGGCAGTCCACTCTAGTATTCTTGCCTGGAGAAGCTCCATGGACAGAGGAACTTGGCAGGCTATGGTCCATAGGATCGTAAAGAGTTGGACATGACTGAAGTGACTTAGCATACTTGCACACGTGCTATGTTTAGTATATTATGGCAGGACCTGGATGGATGAAGGACTCAGAGGCATGGAAGGAATAAGCCTGTGAATAGGATAACAAGTTCCAGGTTTGGGGTTTGACTTGTTGTTCCTGGGAACAACAGAGGATTTTAAAAAGGAAATGGTATAATAAAAATGATGGTTTAGGAAGTTTTGTCTGGTGGCTGAGAACAGGAATCAATAGAAACACTATTCTAAAGTTATGAAATGTTGGAAGCTTAGATCAGGGGAGTTATTCATTAGTGTATGAATAGCAGGAATGGAAAGAAAAGAGATATTTCAGAATTAGTAGTATTTGTTAACTACTTAGATACAGGAAATAGCATAAATGATGGGAGAGTCAAAGATGACTAAAGTAAGATTTTATGTGTGTTTCAGTGCAGCTGGTCCTTTCTGAGAGGACCTTCCAGAAAGAGTCCCATAATCAAATATATTTGCAAACAGTATATGCTCAGTCCTCATTTTGGAGATTTCATAATACACATTAGCATATAAAAGGGTCTGAGAAGTTCTGAAGAAAAGAAACCTTTTAAATTGTACTTAACTCTTTTGCACAAAACTGTGATGCCATGGTCAAAAAATAAGGAAGCTCTTTTGAAGAGAAACAAAGGAGTTTTGTTTGCAGCTATGTTGAATTTGAAAGCAGGTATCTTTGAGTGGAGACACTCTAAAGCTTGGTGAGGAGATTAGGGCTAAAGATGTAGATTACAGAGTAATAAGCATAAAGGAGATTGTTGAAGCTGAGCTATGCTTGGTCACTCAGTCATGTCTGACTTTTTGCAACCCCATAGTCTGTAGCCCACCAGGCTCCTCTGTCCATTGAATTCTCCAGACAAGAATACTGCAGTGGGTTGCCATACCCTCCTCAAAAGGATCTTCCCAACCTAGGGATCGAACCCAGGTCTCCTGCATTGCAGGTGGATTCTTTACCATCTGAGCCACCAGGGAAACCCAAGAATACTGGAGTGGGTAGCCTATCCCTTTGCCAGGGGATCTTCCTGACCCAGGAATTGAACCAGGGTCTTCTGCATTGCGGGTGGATTCTTTACCAGCTGAGCTACTAGGGAAGTCCATAGAAGCTGAGAGTGTCTAACAAAAGCTGTTAGCTGGGTAGAGGGGTAAATGCTTGTCTGTTCTCTAAGTTAGGGAATAGGAGATGGTAGAAGAGTCAGCTGAAGGATACAAGGGATCAATGGACAGACAAGTATAAAGAGAACCTGGGTAGGATATGCCACAAGCAGTAAGGGAAGAAGTGACTGAAGGGGTCTGAGTGTCAAATACTTTAGAGTATGAGGCAAGGCCACTGTGTTTGGCAAGAAGAAAGTGACCAGTTACCCAGTAGTCAGGTCATGTTGATGCTAAGAATTCATTCCTACAAAGGGTCTTGAACATCTTCTCTAAGAGAAAACGACATGGTCCCTGCAATTCAGTAACTCAAATCATCTCCTGAGAAGACAGTTGTCACACATAAGGGACAAATGTGTTAACAGAGATGTCAACTATTACTGAAATGTGGGAAAGGGAAAGACTATCCCTGCTTGTCAAAAGCCTTAAAAGTCTTGTTAGCAGAGGTGGTTCTTGGTGACATTGTGAAGTTGGGGACGTGTGTCTGTGGTCGTTTCTTAGCCCAAAGTCATCTGGCCTCTTTGTTACTGCCTCTTCTCCATTTGCTTGAGCCTCGCCTGGTTCCGCTTGCTCTTAGGCGAGAATCTGTCATTCTTCACCTTGAAGCCAAATGGGAAGTTTGATGTGCCTCTTTTTAAGTGCCATTACAATATAAAAAGTGATCAAAGCCAGAAACAGAATGTCTGAATTTCTGAAAAGGTGTTTTTTCCCCTAAACACAAATGTTTAAATGACATTTTAGCATACTAATAATATATAAGAAAGTGGTTAAAATATTATGTATCTTACATATAATAATGATAAACATTCATAATGGATATAGGGCATATATAGCATACTCGTGTCCTCCTGTGTGTGCTCGGTCATGTCCGACTCTTTGTAGCTCCATAAACTATAGCCCACCAGGTTCATCTGTCCATGGAATTTTCCAGGCAAGAATACTGGAGTGGGTTGCCATTTCCTGCTTCAAGGGATCTTCCCAATCCAGGGATCAAACCTGCATCTCCTTTGTCTGCTGGATTGCAGGTGGATTCTTTACCTGCTGAGTCTCAGGAAAGCCTATATAGTATATTAATATACTATATTAATATGTATTAAATGTATATTTTTATATATATATATTTTTGTAAACAAGCATTGACTTAACTCATCAATTAGAAGGCTGTCATCAAAATAGGGGTTTACTATGTTCAAGATTTACTCATTTTTAATACTTTTAAGGCATAATATATGAAAATAAAATAATATTTACAGTTTATTAGATAGCTATGATGAGAACAGAGAAAGAAATGAAGTGAATAGCCTAAATATATAAGAGACCTGATTTTACACTATAGGTTCAGTTCAGTCCCTCAGTCATGTCCGCCTCTTTGCGACCCCATGGACTGCAGCACGCCAAGCTTCCCTGTCCATCACCAACTATCAGTAACATTTACACTATCAGTAACATTAAAATTAAACTTTGAAAATTGAATTATGTTCCAAAAAATAAACCATATCTGTTTCTACAAAATGACTAATATATTTTGCTGGCCTCAGGAAATGGTAACAATTTCATGGAGTGACCCAGAGCAAGACCGCTTACATCTAGATGAGATTCTTATGCCTCAGAAATGTGAATAACAATAATAATTGTAATTTAGGAGTGCCTACGCATGACTGCATGACTAAGCATGTATGCACTCTGTGCCAAGCAATTTATAAATCATACTTTATGCTATCTCCTTTACGACAATGGGAAGGTAAATATTACAGTAACCAAGCAGGTAAATATTATTACTCCAGATTTATAGATGATAAGACTGAGGCTCAGAGGGGACAGGAAACTTGCCCAGCATCATAAAGCTGGGATTTGAATTTGGTCTGTGCAAAACCTCATATTCTTTCCACCTCTCTACATGTGAAGTCCTAGTACTGTTTTGTGTGTGAAGTCCTAGTATTGTGACAAAATTTCTTTTAAGTTGATGTTAGCATCCTCACAAAATTATAAAAGGTAGTGGTAGATTATCAGAAGCTTCTTGTGAAGGTATATCAGGCTATCTATGTAGCATTATAATATTAGGGAAGAGTTCCAAGACATTCCTTTATTACTTAACTCACAGGTGTTGAATTATGGAACATTTTGAAAATCCTTGGATGTAGTCTTAAAATTGAACAGTTATAAACCAGAAAGGTGAGTAAACACTAATGGCAGTGAAAAGGAAGTTGCTTGTTGACTTTCTTCATCCTGGAGATATATGGTAAGTTTGTTATAAACACCAGATGAAAAGTACACACTGTAATGGGAAGTAGTGTATAGAAATATTGTGCCCTATGTTTCAAGCTATTTTAATCTATAAGGGAGAAAATTATTACAGGTCATGGTTAAATTCTCTCTTGTTTAGAAAGATTTTACCCAAGGTAAGTTGGCGGCAGAGGATGAGATGGTTGGATGGCATCACCAACTCAATGGCCACAAGTTTGAGCAAACTCTAGGAGACAGTGAAGGACAGGGAAGCCTGGCGTGCTGCAGGCCATGGGGTCACAAAGAGTCAGACACGACTGAGCGACTGAACAAGTTAAACTCAATAACTGTGTGTTTCAGTAACCCTTGTTTCTCTCTGCCCTGAATGTGCCCTTCCATTCCGTTGATCCCTAACCTCTCTGCTCACTGCACGGAGAGTTCCACTTTTCTTATCTAAAATTTCTTGTTCATTTTGTCCTCATGTTTGCTTTACCCACTCCTAGCTTTGGACTATCATTATTTCATCTACCTGTTTGCATTTTGTTTTCCCTTGGTGTGGGGGTGGGGGATGGAAGTGCAGTTTTCTGGACAAAACCCTTCAGTGAAGGTTCGTTCTTTTCTCTTGAAGCTTTTGTTGTCATCATGTACAGCAGCACACCCCTATCCCACTTGCTTCCTTTAACTTTCAGTTCAGTTCAGTCGCTCAGTCGTGTCCGACTCTTTGTGACCCCATGAACTGCAGCACACCAGGCCTCCCCGTCCACCACCAACTCCCGGAGTCCACCCTAATCCATGTCCATTGTGTCGATGATGCCAACCAACCATTTCATCCTCTCTCATCCCCTTCTCCTCCTGCCCTCAATCTTTCCCAGCATCAGGGTCTTTTCAAATGAGTCAGCTTTTCACATCAGGTGGCCAGAGGATTGGAGTTTCAGCTTCAACATCAGTCCCTCCAATGAACACCCAGGATTGATCTTTAGGATGGACTGGTTGGATCTCCTTGCAGTCTGAGGGACTCTCAAGAGTCTTCTCCAACACCACAGTTCAAAAGCATAAAGCATCAATTCTTTGGCACTCAGCTTTCTTTATTGTCCAACTCTCATATCCATACATGACTACTGGAACAACTATAGCCTTGACTAGATAGACCTTTGTTGGCAAAGTAATGTCTTTGCTTTTTAATATGCTGTCTAGGTTGGTCATAACTTTCCTTCCAAGGAGCAAGCGTCTTTTAATTTC
Organism: Cervus canadensis; assembly: GCF_019320065.1. Lineage (NCBI taxonomy): Eukaryota > Metazoa > Chordata > Mammalia > Artiodactyla > Cervidae > Cervus > Cervus canadensis. Next base: position 61,546,987 of record NC_057392.1, on the reverse strand, counting down.
ATGGCTGCAATCACTATCCACAGTGATTTTGGAGCCCAGAAAAATAAAGTCAGCCACTGTTTCCCCATCTATTTGCCATGAAGTGATGGGACCGGATGCCATGGTTTTCGTTTTTTGAATGTTGAGCTTTAAGCCAACTTTTTCACTCTCCTCTTTCACTTTCATCAAGAGGCTCTTTAGTTCTTCTTCACTTTCTGCCATAAAGGTGATGTCATCTGCATATCTGAGGTTATTGATATTTCTCCCAGCAATCTTGATTCCAGCTTGTGCTTCTTCCAGCCCAGTGTTTCTCATGATGTACTCTGCATATAAGTTAAATAATCAGGGTGACAATATACAGCCTTGATGTACTCCTTTTCCTATTTGGAACCAGTCTGTGTTGTCCCTTAACTTTAGCCCAAGACCTTTTACCATTTCCTCCAACTCTCTACAAAAATTTTATAGTTTTTACTGTTACTTTTTCATAGATGCTCGTTTAAGACATTATTAAGTTCTCCAGAGTAGTATCTCTTCATCCTACCTTTCTCTTTTTTTCTTTATTCCTTTATGCTGCTTTCATTTTCTATCTGATTTAATTCTATCTTTCCTCTTATTTGTACCTTCATATTCCTGCTTTTCTCTTTTCTAGAATTCTTGATGAATAAATTTCTCCCTATGGTATTCCTTTCCCATAACTTTTCTTGGAAACTCTCCTTTATCTTTTAAGTTTAATTCTCTTTTACTCTTATTAACTGCCCCCCCCCCAAATCCATTAACTTTTCTTCTTTCTTCAACTAAAAACCTTTCCTTCAGTCTATTCCAAACCCATCAGATGTTTGAATCACTTCCTCACCTCTGACTTTCTTCTTGACCTTCTCTCAACTACTTTCTCACTATCCTCTGCACTGAAATTGTACTTACCAAAGAAGTTCTAATGACTTCCTTCTGGACAAATTGAATGTTCTTTCATCTGTGAGCCTCATCTTTCCCGGCAATAACTATCCATAGGTTAGTAGATCATCTTTGAAATACTTTTGAAGCAAGATAGACTTTTTTTTTTTGAACTAACAAAATATCTTCTAGAAAGTGCATTGTTTTGTTTACTTTGCTTATGAGAGTCAGATAACTTTCTGTTTGCATTTCTAATAGCTGTCTTTAAAAGTGTTTTGACATTTTCCAGTTGATTTTAAATGGTCAGAAAATGTGGGTAGGGTTCTTTTCCCTGAAGGACAGACTTCAAAGTCAGTGTTATTTCCTTCCCTGCTCCCCGACCCCCAAACACACACATATTCTATTTCTCTAAATCTAATTTGCAAGTTATTACCACAGTTAGGAAATCTAAATAAATGACTTTTGGGAAATACTTTCTTTGGTCATTTTAAAAGTCATTTCCTTTAAACTTCCCCAAACTCAAATTCAGTTGAAAATTAGAATTTTAAATATTTCTGAATTAAACTTGGAAAAGTAAAAACACCTTTTTACCATTCTAACTGATGATGAAAAATACACTAGCCTTTATTGGGCTCCATGAGTGTATTTTTTACTTTTTTGACTATTTTTGTTCTTGATAAATGTTAATCATATGAAAGTAAAAATAAGAGTAAGAAGTTCCAGTGATAAGGGAAAAATTATATATAAAGTATAAATGTTGCTGCTTTGTAACAAAAGCTTTAGAATTGCAAGTTCAGGCTGCTACTGCCTATTTTTCCTTGCTAACTTCAAGGGAGTGTAGTCTTAGACTTCAGTGATTACTTCGTGCAGGTTTGTGTCACTCCTATTAACATTATTTAAATATAGCTTTCTTAATTCCTGACAATGGTGCTGAAAATAGTGTTTTGACTAGTTAAATGGAGAAGACAAAGAGACTGAGACAAAAGCGAGATATGCACTGACTGATTTATGTCATTTTAATAACATAATTACTTGATAAGCACTTACATGATTTAGTTACTGATCTTCAATCTTTCAGAGCTAGGGAATGAATTGCTGATATATCACACCAAAGTACTGTCAAAAATTCAGAGCAATGCTGTATTCTGTGGTATTTCAGGAGGCATATTCCTGTTGTATCATTAAGTAGCTCATCATATAAAACAGGGGAGCTTAGAGAAAATATTTCATGCATACATCCTAAGTCACTTCAGTCATATCTGACTCTTTGCGACCCTATGGACTGTTGCCTGCCAGGCCCCTCTGTACCTGGGATTCTTCAAGCAAGAATACCAGAGTGGATAGCCATGCCCTCCTCCAGGGGATCTTCCTGACCCAGGGATCCAACCCATATCTCTTACTTCTTCTGCATTGGCAGGTGGGTTCTTTACCACTACACCACTTGGGAAGCCACAGTATTTCATAGTAGAACCAGATTGTTTTTGAATTGGCGCTATCCTTAATTTCTCCAGGCTGGATATATTTTAAAGTAGGGAAGAGAATAATGTACATTTTTTCCTGATTTATGAATAACAAAAAAATTCAGAAGTGTGATCTAGTCAACATCCCATCAGGATTAGGCAACTGATTACACTTTCTAGAACATCAAGTCTAGGCACTGCCTTGGACTTAGATTCATCCCAAAGAAGTGTGTCTTCCAATACCTGAAGAGGAAGTACTAATCATAATTCTTAGAAATAAGCATGCTAGTTAGTCTGCCTGCAGTGAAATCCTGCTCTTAGAGCAAATTACCCAGTGTGACCCTGTCCGGCTTCTCTGACAGTGGTGAAATCAGGTTTCAGTGATCATTATGGGCAATCTCTAGGAGGTGAATGTCAACATCTATTTATTTACCAACTTGTTTTTAATTGAGTGCTTATTTGATGAAGATATTCTTTGAGATGCCAGGGATGAAGCAGGGAGTAAAAAATTGTTCTTAACTCATTAGGGGTGAGAGGTGATTAAAATTACAAGTAATTCCTGGTTTTATGGATAATACAGTAGGATAAGTACTACAGTAGCTTTAATCCAGTGGTGTAATAGGAATGCACAGGAAGTTCATTTAGCTAGGTCTGGAGGTGCATTGGGATGGTTTAGAGGAGGTGTCCTGAAGAAGTAGGGGTGAAACTGATACTTGAATAATGAGTAGTGTTGGACAGGTGAAGAGATGGCAGGGAAGGGAGAACATTTCAGGAAGCAGAAACAGTATGTGCAAAGTCCCAATGGTGAAAAAATGTGACTCACTCAGGGAGTGTTATATGGTAAGAGAAGAGGAGTGGGGAGAAATAAAGATGAAGAGAAAAGTAAAGCCTGAATCATGACTAGCTTGTATATCCTGTTAAGGAGTATGGCAGTTTTTCTAAGTGTAAAAGGGAGATATGTAAGTATTTTGAACAGAAGACATATTTATGTTTTAGAAAGATTAGTTACATCATGATTACCTTAGTTGCTTCATTTCAGGTGAAGTGGGAACAGATAGAAATGGAAAGCAAGATTTGGTTGTGACATTTTAAATAATCTTTTAGAAAAAGATTATGGTGCCTGAGATAAGGAAGTGAGCAGATTTGAAGGAGATATAGGAGACAGAATTGATAGAATAAGGTGACTGGATTTTGGGAACGAGAGAGAAGGAAGAGAATAGAAGGCCTCAAGAGTTGTTTGTAGGCAATTTGAAAAAAAAAAAGTGCTATTTAATGAGAGAGAACAAGAAAGGAGGGGTATGTTTGGGGGCAGAGAGTTCAATTTTGGATATGTTGACTTTGAATGAGTATTTCAAAGAAAACAAGGTGATCCTACTCTTCTCTGGGGGGTTGCTAAAGGAAGTTTTTCATCAGGCAATTATAGAAGTAGTATCAAGAAGTCTTCTCAGCATTAATTTTATATTTTAGAACTATTTCCGAAAGAAAAGCTGATTACTCACAAAAATAGAGCTGAAGTTTGGGCAGAAACTTGTTCTTAGCTCTTCTCTCAGAACTGTAAATAGGGGTTTCATGGGTTAACAGGCTTAGTGGACAATGGAATTTTGCTGCCATGAATTGCCAATGGACCACTTGATACATCTTGAAGGAACAGGCAGATGTGTGCTGGAAACTTCAGGCAGGCTAAGGGATTGTCCTTGGAACAATAACCAGAAATGTAATCCAATTAAAAATCAAAGAGGCAATGTATTCAAGGTAAAAACTGAAGCTAGGGGTACATTGTGCAGTTGAGGAGAAAGGAAATTAGAGTCTGATGTGTTACAAAATGAAAAGCATAAATATATGAGCTAGGTTATCAAGCAAGAGATGTGGAAACTCAGAGGCCTAACACAGAAAGTAATGAGTTTGGTTTGTAAGCCAATGAGCTGCTGTGGGCCTGTCCCAGAGGCTGAGGCTGATGCTGAAGGCTGCTTTGTGGATATTCTCAGGGTCATGGTGCTAGATATTTACGAGGTGAGCAGTTACGCTGTTATCTATGTCTCTATCTCAGGTTCCCTTTTCTTGTAGGCCTGGAACCTCTTCAATTTGGAGGGTAATTTTAGTGTTAGAACTTTAGGTTTGAATGCTGCTGCTATGGGGGAATTACTTGCTTGGGATTTTGAGTTAGGGAAGGATGGCTGGAGTGGAGGACCTTTGGGATATGTAGGCAAAGCTGGTGGCTAACTCTGAGGAGGATTGTAGTGTGAATCTTCTTAAAAATGTCAGGGTTGTGAGAATCCTTTAATGAGTGCCTGAGAGTAAAGTGTTGATCTGAATAATGTGCTCAGTCGCTTAGTTGTGTCTGACTCTGGACCCCATGGACTGTAGCCCACCAGGCTCGTCTGTCCATGGAATTTCCCAGGCAAGAATACTGGAGTAGGTTGCCATTTCCTACTCCAGGGGATCTTCCCGACCCAGAGATCGAACCCTATTCTCTTGAGTCTTCTGCACTGGCAGGTGGATTGATAATAGGTGGTAGTTAACAGCAGCTTCTTTGAGTGGACCATATGGTGTTCCAAGGAGCCAGTCTTTTGGGTCACTGGCCCTAGCAGGAGAGCTCATTAACATTTCCCTTGACTGGAGGTTGGTTAGGTAGGAAACTAAGCTTTTGGGGTAGGGCTTTGTGATGATTGATTTTATGTGTCATCTTGATTGGGACACTGGGTGCCAGATTAAACATTACTTCTGGGTATGTCTGTGAGTGTTTCTAGATGAGACTGGCATTTGAGTCAGTGGACTGGGTGGAACAGATTACCTTACTAATGTGGGTGGTCATTGGCCAATCTGTTGAGGACCTGAATAAAATGAAAAGGTAGAGGAATGGGGGGGTTTACTCTGCCTGACTGGTTGAGCTTGAATATTGGTCTTCCTTGCCCTTTACTGCAATTTATATGATCCACCTTCTGGTTCTCAGAACTACACTGCTGGATTTTCTGGGCCTCCAGCTTTCAGACTGCAGATTTTAGAACTCCTCAGCCTCCATAATCACGCAAGCCAGTTCCTTATAATAAATTACATATGCATGCGCATACACACACATCCTGTTGCTTTGGTTTCTCTGGAAAATACAAAGTTCAATGAAAAGCTCAGCTTTGTCTCTCATTGTATTCCGACCTGGAGGCATCTGCCTGTCACCAGCAAAAGGAGACAGGGTGCCTCTGCTGTCAGAGGTCTGCATTGCCATGGAGACCAAAGGTGAGTCCCAGTGGCAATGAGTGTCGGGCTTTGTGAACTGGGACTATGCTGAGTGGTCAGACCATTAGAGCACAAGCAAATCTAGCTTTCTGCCCACACATCAGTTTTGTAGGCAGCAGAGAAGGGCAGGTTTGGATGAAAATCCACATAAATTCTTGTTTCTCAGGAGGAATGACTGTGGGTGACACATGCGGGGCTCTGACCAAGAACATTTGTTAGCGTGGACTCTGCCCCCCTGGAGCTGACATCAGTTAATAGAAACCATTCCTTTCCCCTAAGGGTTGTTTCCTTCAATCAGTTCCCAGCCATCTGGTCACCTCAGCATCCTGGCTTGGGCACTTCCTCTAAAGCATCCCAAGGCACACTCATTCTGCTTAGGATGGTCTTGATCACATTTATGCAGAAATCCTAAAGGACACTCAATGAGCTTTCTTTCCTGTCCAGGAACCTGTTGGTTTGGCTTTTGTGGGAATCTACTTTGGAGGCAATTCTGAGTTTGCTGTTGTCATATGATTGTGGTCTCTTGTCCCAGTGATTCAGGAGCTTTGACAGAAGGTGGGGGTGATTCATGGTGATAAGAGTGCCCTAGATATATTTGGATGGTGTCAGTGCACATTGAACAGGCCAAATAGAATTTTGGCTTATATTTAAAAAAAAAAAAACCCTCATATGTCAGGCTGATATGCTTATTCTGAAAAAGTTCCAAAGGGATAAAATCCCATCTAACCACTATTCATTCATTTCAGTGTCTCACAGCTTTTAAATATCCTCAGATGTTTTTTGTTACATAGGCAGGGAGCCACGTTTAAAGCATAGAATTAATTAGGATTATAAGGGATGATGGAAATTATAGTTTATTAGTTTCATACTGTTCTGGGGATAGAAATGAAGGTCTGAGCAGGGAGAGCTGCAGACCTTATTCTCATCATCATCACGAATATGTAGTATTAATAGCTTCACTTTCAGGTAAGATTCCTTTGCATGGTGCATTTCTTGGCTAAAAAATAGAGTTTAAAAATCATTAGTGTACTATGGGCTTTTCAGGTGGCGTTAATGGTAAAGAATCTGCCTGCCAATGCAGGAGATGCAAGAGAATCAGATTCAATCTCTAATTGGGAAGATCCTCTGTAGGAGGAAATGGCAACCCACTCCAGTATTCTTGCCTGGGAAATCCCTTGGACATAGGAGTTTAGTGGGCTACAAAGAAGTCCATGGGGATGCAAAGAGTCAGACACAACTGAGTGACTAAGCATGCGCACACACAGTATACTTTATTTTCTTGTTTGTATATGTAAAACCTGTTCCTCAGAGCAGTAATATGACCTGCTGAAGAACCCAGAAGCATTGAATAAAGGCAGAATTTTAGCCTCCTTACTCCAGTCTGCTTCCTTCCTACTTGTCTCCTAAATTCTCAGTGTGGTTCCAGGGACAGCCAATGGCCTGAGTGATCCGGTCTTAAGGTACATTAGAGATACACTAGTTCCATGCAAATTTATTAGAGATTTATGAAGAGAAAAATGTGATTCATGTTAAACAAATCAGAAATTCTAACCAAAGTTCTATAGTTTTATCTAGCTTAGTTCTCCCCACAATTTAAAATATTGCTAATGTGAATATCAAACATTTAACTAGGAGAAACAATATGCAGTTTCTCAAATTTAGGTGACTGTGGAATCTTCTTTTCATGGAGTAACCTAAAGGGGCAAATTTTCCATGAAACACACCCTGGGAAGTACGCTATAAAAATATAAACTTATCTCTGAAGATATTGAATCATTGATAATCTAAAAATATTTTGGATATGGAATGTCTTAAGCAGAATATGCTCACGTTGAATTGTACGTGTAATATTACTGGCTGACCAGCTGGAAGTTGAGAAGGAGATTACCCAAGTAACTGGATAAAATACATTGTTGACGATATCCTTTACGGAAATGTGACTCTGCCCATGATGCTGACTATATGGATGTTGTAGGTGATACGGGGAGAAGGGGGCGGGGGAGACCACAGTCCCTTTTCTAATTCCAAATGTCTTCAGCGCATCATAAGTTCAACCATTACAGTCATTCTATGGGTTACTATACCATTGTAATTACCAGTACGAAAACACTACTTAATGTGCCACTCTAAAATATCTATCATTTTACCAACTTGGTTAATAGTCAGAAGAGATAGTACTGTACATAAGTTAACAGCAGAGGTTCTAACAGAAAACTTCTCAGATTTGTGTCCCTGCTTTGCCGTTTACTGGCTCTGTAATCTTTATAGTAAGTCTTAACTCCTCTGTGTGTCAGCTTCTTCATCTATAAAATGGGGATACTATTTTTAGAGTACAAGTGTAAGGTTAACAAACAGTAAAAGATGCTAAAGATGCACTGTAAGATTGAACTGGACTTTCCCACAGCTAAGACTATTGAAAGATGACTAGAGTAGGGAATGGCAACCGACTCCAGCTTTCTTGCCGGGAAAATTCCATGGACAGAGGAGCCTGGTGGGCTGCAGCCCCCGCAGTCACAGAGTCACACATGACTGAGTGAGCGTGCATGCATGCAAAGATGACTGTAGGAGTTGAGGTTGCTACCTGAAATATTTACAATGGAGAAGGGAGATTTGACAAAGTAGGCATGAAATTCCATGCAAGGAGGAGAACAAAGTTGGTATTTTCTCTCAGCCTTAAGAACCCAGCTCATCTGATGAACTGATTGTATCTATTGACTTCCACTGTCCAGTGGACTTCTGAATGGCAGGAACTACACATCTTAATTTCTCATTCAGCTTTCTCTTGTTAGCAATTAGTATACTGCGACTTAACTTGTATTTTTATTGGGTGTTGAAAATAAATAGTAGGTTTGGGTTGGAGGAGGGATTTTTCTCAAGCAAAATAATGTAATCATTATCTTAAAAAATATGAAAGAAAGCAAAGGCAGTGGCTTCTAGATTAAATCTAGTTGATCAAGCACAAAGTTCAGAAGATTATTTTCTGGTTTAAGAGTTGTGGAAGTCTACCAAATAGAATGATAAGTAGTTGGGAGGATTGATACCACTTTGTAGATGTAAGGTAAAAAATATACTAACTCAAAAATAATTTGAAGTACCTTTGTAGTCTAATCATTGTGTTCTGTGCATAGTCGTTCAGTAGTGTCCAACTCTGCAACCCCATGGACTGTAGCCCACCAGGCTCCCCTGTCTGTGGGGATTCTCCAGGCAAGAATACTGGAGTGGGTTACCATGCTCTCTTCCAGGGGATCTTCCCAACCTAGGGATTGAACCCAGGTCTCCTGCATTGCAGGTGGATTCGTTACCATCTGAGCCACCAGGGAAGCCCATTGCCTTCATTCAAAATAATCCCATGTGGTAATTGTAAAAAAAGCTTTATTCTTAAATGTCTCAATAAGGGAAGTTTTATAAACTCCCTGGGAAATTTAAATTTTTATTCATAATTTTTATCTGCTTTATTTCCCCTAATGATTTGAAACTCCTATTAGTAGTTAACTTTACTTTTAGTTAATGAGGTTCATCTTCATTTGGTGCCTGGATTGTTTTTCATTTCCTTCAAATATCTGCATGGTGATGTTATATTGTCTCAATCTAATTTGGAATTTACAAAAGAATAAAAAGTTCCAACTATTTTCCTTACAATCCAGATTAGATTTATGCGTTCTCCTAAGGATTTAATTGCTGTTGAGTAAAGTAGTAGTATAATTTTCCAATTCTTTTATTCAATACTGTATATTGAAATGGGGCCTCAAATGTAGAGGCATCTGGTTTTCTTCCTGAGCCAGATTCACATGGTGCTTTGACTGTTAGTGGCAGAGAGAAATCATGACCAACCAAGCTTGGGCAGCAGTTCCCAGACCTCCTAGTACTGTCTGCAGAGCAGTTAACAGTAAACACATGCTGGATAATTCAGTAATATGGTTAGTTAATTAAGAGTTCTACAAGAAAAATTTTCTATTCCCAACTGCTGAATTATAATTTTTATAATTATAATAATTGTTAAAGTATTTTTTATCACATTTTGTTTCACAAGTCCTTTACAATTATAGTATTTTAATTGGCTCTTCATTGCAAAAAACATTTCTGGATGTTTATCATTTTTCTTCTCATTTTGCAGATGAGGAAACCAATAACGACTTGTTTTATGACTTTTGTGAATTTAAGGAATCATTTCTATATTTCATTATCTATTCTATTAACTTAAGGTATTTGTGGAATTTGAAAGGGAAATAAAAAGGGTATTTTACTTAAACATTGATATATCTGGTAGTAATTAGCTCCTATTATTTCAGAGAGATGTTCATGTCAAATTCCTGAATGTATTTGGTTTTAGACCCTTAATATTTAGGCTTGTTCAGCAAGCTGGTTGGAAGTATGATTAAGGGAGTGGTCATATATTTTTCTGTTCGTCATTTCATTTGCGGTTTGTTAAACAGAGGTTTAACATGGTACGTGTACATCCAATTTTTTTAAATTTGAAAACCACAATTATCTGAGATATTCCCTACATCATTGACTGTAATTAAACAAATATGAGGAAAAAATTAAGTTCTGACTCTGACGTTAAACAATCAAAATCAGGAAATAGACTGAGATTTCACGTCAATACCCCCAGAGCTTTTACCCAAATATCTTCTTTTGTCATATTGTTTAGTGTTGCTGTATTTCACTTCCTTTTTATATTTATTTATTAGAAAATCAGAACAAAATAAACAGAACTCAGTTAGTCACCAGTGTTTATGGAGCAACTACTGGGGCCAGAACATGGTTCCCAGTGCTTTGGAGAATTGTGATGAAGCCAAGTCCTTAGGGGAAAAAAAAAAAACCTATCTAGTGGGCAGTGAAGTGAAAGTGAAAGCCGCTCAATAGTGCCCAATTCTTTGCAACCCCATGGACTATACAGTCCATGGAATTCTCCAGGCCAGAATACTGGAGTGGGTAGCCTATCCCTTCTGTGGCAGATGTTTCCAACCTAGGAATTGAACCAGGGTGTCCTGCATTGCAGGTGGATTCTTTACCAACTGAGCTATCAGAATGGGAAGTGGGGATACATAAACAAATAGCAATCCTTAGACCCTTCTATTTCTCTAGAGGTCCTGAGATGAAATTATTCCATAAAGCAAGAACAGAAAAATAGAAATAGACAAGCTGGGAGTCAAGGATGTGTGTTAATCTGACATGACCTCTTTTCTAATATGAAATTAGCATGAAAATTTTGGGTCTTTTAGGATGTAGGTATTTATGAAGAGAAACACATGCTGTAAAGTATATGTAAGCATTGCTGCTAACTCCATGTTTCCAGCATAAAGGAAGGTTCTCTAACTACAGAAGCTCAGCGGGTTATAGTTTCTACTCACTCCAAGCAGGGATTTGTGCCAGAGGGGAAGAGAGTGGGTGGAATTATCCCAATAGTGGAAAGATTATTATTATTTTTTAATTTTTTTTATTTTTATTTTTTTTTATTAGTTGGAGGCTAATTACTTCACAACATTTCAGTGGGTTTTGTCATACATTGATATGAATCAGCCATAGATTTACACGTATTCCCCATCCCGATCCCCCCTCCCACCTCCCTCTCCACCCGATTCCTCTGGGTCTTCCCAGTGCACCAGGCCCCAGCACTTGTCTCATGCATCCCACCTGGGCTGGTGATCTGTTTCACCATAGATAGTATACATGCTGTTCTTTTGAAACATCCCACCCTCACCTTCTCCCACAGAGTTCAAAAGTCTGTTCTGTATTTCTGTGTCTCTTTTTCTGTTTTGCATATAGGGTTATCGTTACCATCTTTCTAAATTCCATATATATGTGTTAGTATGCTGTAATGTTCTTTATCTTTCTGGCTTACTTCACTCTGTATAAGGGCTCCAGTTTCATCCATCTCATTAGGACTGTT